>NW_007249966.1:687520-769045 GCF_000164805.1 Carlito syrichta | reverse complement strand
CGCGCCCGGCGCCCGGGGGGAACTGGAGGCAGAGGCTCCTGCTTCCTCTGGGCGGCAGCCGCAGGAATCAGGGGGCGGGAGGCGAGCCGCGGAGGGGCTGCTGCTCCGCCCGGAGCCGCGCCGAGGGACGCTCGCGGCGGATGGGGGCCGCGGGGCTCGAACTCGCCCCGGCCTGTGCGCGAGGCTGGCTGTGCGTCCCCGCGCGCGAGCCCGCGTGTGTGTGTGGCCCCTCTCCCAGGTGGCGGGAGCCAACAGCCCGGGCTTCTCCCCGAGGCTGTGCTGTCTTCGCTACCGGCCGCTCCCTAGCGACAGCGCCGCTGAAAAAGCCAATGGTGAAGGTGCTTCTTTCAAAGTGCACATAAATCTGGTGCTTGTTGGCTACTCCTCGGCGGCTACAGAGGCGGTTTGAAAGGGGAGCGTCCCCGCCGCCCCTTCTGAGGCCCTCCTGGGCCCCTTCTGCTCTGCCCTTGCTGGCTCTAGGGGCAGAGGTGTGAGAACGCGAGTAGGTCTGAGGGTTTGCCGCGAAAAAGTTGCCTGCCCTTGCAAAGAAATCCAGTTGGGCCTGGAGCGAGTCGACGGAAGAATGCCGGCTGAGAACCCAGCTGGAAATTCCCCAAGTGCAGATGCTCAAAGGCTGGGAACAGCCTTTCAGCATTTGACAGGAGGAAAGGAAACAGGTGAACCAGCCCTCCCTTTCCAAGTTTGCCTCATAGTCCACCCCTTAAATTATGCCCACATACCTGTAGGTGCAACTCCGATTCTACTCTGTTCCACTTAACAGTGTTTCCTCTAGATACTGCGTAAGCTGCTCCAATTTAGCCAATACCTTTCTGATTATGCGGAGATTTCCTAGTAGAAGAAGATTTACAGATAACACAGGTTTCTACACAGAGCTCTTTCTTGTGAAATACAACACTAAGGTCCCAAGGACCACTAACCTGGCTCCTAACCATGATAGGGTACCAAAATCAGAAAATTTACATTATTAAATATGAATGCTTAGAATGATGAGGGTCATTTTCCTTACGCAGACCGAGACAGTATCCATTTGTTTTCCTCTGCTCTGTTCTGGACTTCTGTAACTGACAATTTCTTTACTGGTGCTCATGTTTTTCTTCTATATTTTAAATGATATGTGGAAACATCTAATAGATAAGGTAAGAATAGAATGTTTCAGATAGTATTTTTAATTCTGTTTATAATTCAGATGTTTTAAAAATTTACCAGAGTAGGTAGGGGTTTAACCAACCCTGACAACCACAAATGGACATAATCTGGGGTGGAAAGGTGTCCAAGTTGATACTTTTTATGCTCAGACTCCGGTGGTCTGCCCAAGGAGAGTTTAACTGAACAGCAGTAAGATGCTCAAGGTTTTCACTTGTTTTCCACTGTGGTTTAGAGGTATACTTACTTATATATATTTTAATATGTTCAGGAGAAATTAAACATACAGGGTGAATACCAACATTTCTATTTGCTAAAATGCATGGAGTAGAACCATAAGGAAGGTCATCTATGACCCAGTTAAGAAGGCTAGTATTTTTTATTTCACATAGTATTCGAAAGTCAGGATGGTGACTCTCAGAAATTAATTGTCTCTCTCCTCTAAGATACAGGAGGAGGATGTTTCTTTAAGTTGGATAATTAACATATTTATTAAGTCTTCACCACTCTCAGACAGAGCACTGTACCTAGGGCCTTGAATAGGAGACACAGCTTCAGCTGGCAAAATGCATATATAATAAAGAGAGAATTAAGCCAGCCTTGGTGGCTCATGCCTGTAATCCCAGCTACATGGGAAGATCTCTTGAGGCCAAGAGTTCAAGACTGGGCAACATAGCAAGACCCTATCTTTAAAATTTAAAAAAAAAAAAATTAGCTGAGCATAGTGATGCATGTTTATAATCCCGGCTACTGGGAAGGCTGAGGCAGGAGGATCTTTTGAGCTCAGGAGTTCAAGACTTCAGTGAGTTATGATTATGCCACTGCACTCCAGCCTGCATCACAGAGAGGGACAGTGTCTCAAATAAATAAATAAATAAATAAATAAATAAATAAATAAATAAATAAATAAATAAAAAGCATACTCATTTATGTATGTTAAAACATCGAACATCTCAAAATTGCATATTTATAATTCAAGAAATATTTTCAAAGTTTTTCAAGGCTTACATTAATGCCACCTCTTCCACAAAGCACTTCTTGGTTCTTTCCACTGTAATCCCAGTTACATGGGAGGATCTCCTGAGGCCAAGAGTTCAAGACTGGGCAACATAGCAAGACCCTATCTTTAAAAAGTTTCCTTAAAAAAATCAGCTGGGCATAGTGGTGCATGTCTGTAGTCCTGGCTACTAGGAAGATTGAGGCCAGAGGATGTTTTGAGCCCAGAAGTTCGAGGCTCAGTGAGTTATGATCATGCCACTGCACTCAAGCCTGCATCACAGAGAGGGACTGCGTCTCAAATAAATAAATAAATAAACAAATAAATAAGCATACTAGTTTTTGTATGTTAAAACGCTGAACATCTCAAAATTGCATGTTTAAAATTCAGGAAATATTTTCAAAGCTTTTCAAAGCTTACATTAATGCCACCTCTTCCACAAAGCATTTCTTGGTTCTTTCCACTTTTCCCTAAATCTGACTTCATTACTACCATAAATATTTATTGCACAGCCTCTCCATGGCAGACATGATGTTAGAACTGAGAATTCAAAGGTGAAAGGCTTTGTCTTTGGCCTCGAGTATTCAGTCGTATTGAAGCAATGGGCATAGATACAAACAATGTCACGGGAGTGTGTTAGTATAAAAAAAATACATAAGACATACTGTGAATGTCACAGTATGGGACAATTTCTTGTGCCTAGTGTCCTCAAGGAGCACTTCATAAGGGAAATATTTGTGTCAACTGTACAAGGATGGTAATATTTTTTTATTTTCCGGGTGGGATTCGTGGAGCGAGGATAGAGATAATGTTTCAAGCGTTGGCATGAATAGCATGTGCAAAGGCACAGAGGCATGCAGTGGGCAAATAGTTAGAGAGGTGCAGAGTGTGTTATGGAGGAGGATTCTAATTGTGTGAGGTTGTTAGAACTGGGGATGTGGGATGAAGAGGATGGGATGTAGTAAAACCATAGCTAAGGACTCATGTGTTGATGGACTATATGTAGGATGAGTTTGGAAGAGGAAATCAAAGATAACACTCTAATTTCTGAAATGAAGCTAAGAGATGATAAATTATTTGCTCCAGTCTAGATTTCATTCATTGGTTTTAATTGAGATTTTTCTCAAAAGCTGAAGCTACTTCCACTTTCTACCCTGTAACCTGGAAATTAATGAAGAATTGAGTTTATAGATATTAGCATCCCTTCATGGAGGACAGAGCAGGCACTCCCTAAATAGCAGTTAAACAAATGAATGAAATATCAATAGATCAATTCAATTCAGCTATGTTCTTTCAAGCTAAACTTTGACTCTGTCTCATGGCATTTATACTGTTTTGTTTCATTTAGGTAATTGTAGGCATATTTTGGTCTCTCTTGCTGTATGCTTTAAGAATTTGTATCATTTATTGTCTTTAAGATTGGTTGAAAGGTAACCATTGTTTTGGATTTAATTGCTCACATAGCAAGGTACCTTTATGATTTCTTCCTTGTTTTTGGCTTGAGTACAGCATAAAAAGGCCATTTTCAGTGAGACTGTTTTGACCTCATTGTGTTATAAGAGTGCCTGTCAGCATAATTTACAGACATACAGAATCCAATTTATAGAATGCACTAAAGCCCTGTCCAAGACCTTACATGGTTCCTTAAACAAATGGGTTTTGGTGAGGGATGAGAGAACAATGGCAAAGTCGACTTGGCCCAATTAGAAAGTATTAGCAATTTAATTCCTTGAAATTAATTAAATATTGAAGTCAGAGAGCAGAGAAATTCTACACAGGTTTTTTTGAAGTTAGGCTTCTAGCTCTGAAAACATACTTGTCCACTTCCTGTATCTCTTTCGCTTTGCCCCTTTGTAACAAACAGGGACAGATATCTTCTAAGAAGAACCCAGCACATATGAATAATGTTATCATAAAAGGCAGAGTGTTAAATTAAGTTTAGCCTAAAGCTGTCTACCTACATAATCTAAGTTCAGACTAAAGGTTTCTCTGTACACAATGAACTGTAACATAACTAGACGTGCAAACAAGCTATAACTTGCTCTCTAGCTCATCACCAAGTTTTGGCCAATCTAAGGAAATGGTGGCCAACAGGTCAAACTATCTTTAAATAGGGCAAATGTTCAACCTTAACTAATCTGGTTGTTTCTGTACTTCATTTCTGTTTTCTGTGTGTCACTTTCCTTTATCTGTCCATAAATCCTCTCCAACCACAAGGCAGCACGGAATCTCTCTGTACCTATTCTGATTTGGGAGGCTGCCCAATTTGTGAATCATTCTTTGTGCAGTTAAACTCTGTTAAATCAGATTTGTATAAAGTTATTCTTTTAACAGAAATGGACACCCCGAGTTAAGTTTTCTTCATTTCTGCCTGAAATGCCTTTTGCCACTAATGCAAATGGAACACACATACAGCATTTATTGTGTTCAAGGTGCTGGTACAAGCATTTTATACACTGTTATAAGTCATTTGATCCTCAAAACAATGTTAGGAAGTAAGTACTACTATTATCCTCATTTTTTTTCAGATGAAGAAACTGAGGCATTAAGCAAGTAGGAAACTTGCCCAAGGTCATACCTAGTGAGTAGCAGGGTCTGTATTTGAACCTTAGTGATGTATGAAACACTCAAAGCCCTAACTACCAAGTTTTCAGGAATAACACTTCACTTTGTTTTTAATTCATTCCATCCAAGAATCATTTTGATGACTGATTTTACTACCCCAGTATGTGACAGATAGCAGGATAATTTTATGGCTCCATACTAAAGTAATGGCAAGTGATTCTACCTGTGCTGAAAATATTAACATATTGGATCTACTAAATTGAGAACTTAAATGATGCTGCCAGTTTGTGAAATGCCACCATTCTGCCTTCAGAAATGACATTTATATATCTTCAATTCCCACCTTTAATTATTAGGTTTTAATATTTACTTTTTAATATGCAGGATGTATACAAACACTATCTGTCTATAGTGCTTTTATTTATGTCAATAACTTTTCATAACATGTTTGTTTTTATTATCACAAATAATTTAAAGGAAATCTGTAGATATAAGACTATGAAGATGCCTTTTGCATAATCAAGACCATGGTCTTGATTATTCATCTTAATAAGTGAGAATAAAAAAAAGCAATACAAACTGATTTAGAATACTGTAATATGACATTGAATTTACTGAAAGAAAGGAAAAAAATCAGAGCTACTAAGCAAACAAAAGACGATGTGGTAAGGCAAAACAATTCTACTTGATATGCACCCCAGGGAACCAGGCACTCTGCCTAGGACAGGATGTGCTATTGCTTCAGTCTATCAAGGAATAAGCAAGATGAGACCTATTTCTCAAATACATATCTCTGTAAATGCCAGCAAATCCTTGGTCACAATGAAGCTCATCACAATAACCTCAGCACTAAAGGTTAAAGGTAATTTTTAGCAGAATTGGTGGAACCATCATTGCCTAGAGGGAATTCAAATTTACAGAATAAAAGAAAATATAAAATAAAGGAGCATGTTTAGCTTTCTGCAAAAACAGCCTGGATACTACAGTATTCCAGATAGCAAATTCTCTTATTCCAAAGTGGATGTTGGCCCATTCTCTATAGATAATACTCACTCCCCCAACCCTCAGATTGTTTTAGTCCTGAGAGACAGAGAATTTTGTGATGTCTAAGGATGAATTAAGTTCCACAAAAGTCAGATAATCACATTAACTTTTTTTGGGGGGGGTCATAAGGACAAGAAACTAAACTTACAAATTTTGCCTGGCAGGTTAGAAAATCAAATATTCAATAAATGAACAAATGAACGAGTAGAAAGATGAAAGAATAAAGAAATAATGAATGAATAAAGTACTGGTAGTTCATTAGGTAACTCTGAAGCATATTCAATAGTAAAATTCTTGGTTGTGTAGATATAAATTCTCTTTTTACATACATAATGAAGTCTAATTAATTTTATTTAATAAAGTATTCTTCTAAGTTATATAAGGTACTTAAAAATAGTGTTTCAGTAAGATAACAGCATTGTTGCCTTTATGTGTTTCTCTGAGTCTCCATTTGTTACTCCTTTCTCTCTCTCATTCCCCCTTTCTCTACTTCTCCCTCCCTCTCTCTCTCTCTCTCTTTGTATATGTGTCTCTCCCTCTTTCTCTCTTATTCTCTCTCCCTCTCTTTCTTCCTATGTGTCTATTTCTCCCTCTCTCTCCCCAGCTTCTCTCTCTCTCACTCTCTCTCTCTCTCTCTACTTCTTCCTTTCCCTCTTCCTTGTCTCTTTCTCTTTCTATCCCTCTGTCTTTTCTCCTTTTTCTGAAAGGAAATTCCATTTGTCTTGAAGCCTGGACCAGAAACATTTGTACACAATTGTCAGTAAAACCCAACTGACTGAAATTGATGACAAATATTTTCTGCTAGATTCGATTCCTAAGATCCTTTTGTCTGTAAATACCTGCTCTTGACACTTTATCTCCCAAGGCACATTTTTATATTAGATCATTTCCACTGAACGCAAGACTTTATACATCTTAAGATGGTTAGTCTCTACTCTCAACATATACTAACTCATATGATGTGATTTGCCAAAAATATTATCAAAAGTAAAACATTTTTCTCCTTTTCATGTATTATCTTTAATAAAATAACATAACCAGCACATGTCTTTAGTGAAGCAATGACAACAAAGATATTTCAAAATTAAAAGTAAGAAAAGATAAATCCTGTACATTTCACCAATATTTAATTTTAAACTAGTCTCCCTTCCCTGATAAATTAAAATTAGGCCACAACAGAATGGCACCTCATGAAATGAAATGTGCAAGACTAAATTTTTCTAAAGTTTGTTCTCTCTGCTCCCAAGAATAAATAAATGGGTTTTCTATTTGTTTAGTACTTGTGCTGATACTTAAGTACCCTTTGACATTCTTATCTTTCTTGGAGTGTAATTTTCTCCAAAATAGTTCAACTAGCATTGGTACCAAACTGTGATTGAATTATGGGACAGCTATTTTCCAGCAAATCTATGACCCATGATCACCCATCATTAACACTGCATTTTACAAATGAGAAAATTTTGGTCAATAACTGTTTAATAAATTTGGCAGAAACCCCAAAATTTGAATTAAAGTTTGTCTGATTCCAAAGCCTGTGTTCTTTCATTTTATTACACAAGACCAATTTCTATTATTATTGTCTTGAATACTGTTTTAAAAAATATTGACACTTGTTAAAACATAAATCAGACTTTATTCAGAATTATCACGATAAGTATGAAGATTACTGCTACGGGGTTTTGCAATTGGAGACAGAGATTGGGCTCAACTCAAAACACAATTAGGAAAAGTGGAAATTCATAGCATAGGAGTAAAAGTAGGGGCCTATGGATAGAAAATTACTAAGAGGAAATATGAGGGATAAGAGGGAATTGTGGCTAAATCAACTTGGCAGAATTCTTGTCAAAATTGGGTTATTCAAAGATGGACAAAGAAATTCACATATATATACATATATATATATACACACCACTCCCGGCCACCGCAGCCTCGACCTGCTGGGCACTGGCGATCCTTCCGCCTCAGCCTTCCAAGTAGCTGGAACTACAGGCGCGCGCTGCCACGTCTGGCTAATTTTTTATTTATTGTAGAGATGAGGTCTCGCCAAGTTGCCCTGGCGGGTCTTGAACCCTTGGTTGGGCTCAGGCAACCCACTCACCTCAGCCTCCCAAAGCGCGGGATTACGGGACTGAGCCACGGAGCTCGGCTGTCCCAATATATTTAACATGTTACTTGATAATACATATTCATTTTCAAACACAAGAAAAAGATATCAACATATCAAACGCTTCCTAGACTTAATTTAAAACAATATAATATCTTCTTAGAATTAAGAAAATCATTTAATGCCTGATATTGATGAGTTTTATTTTTTATGTGCATGAATCATACAACAATGACCAGAAGTTTGGGTTTTCTTAATAAAGCTTTTTTCTCCAGCCAAAACTTCTGAGATCTAAAACACTGTTAGTTGGGTGACTAATCCTACTACATTAGTTGGTGCATATTCCAAAGAGAATTGGCTTTATATTTTGGCAAATAATTGCCACAAGCTTTTATACTGCTAATTTTCAAGACCATGTTTCAGACTCAGATCAGTCTTTGCACTCCTTTTGGTTCCTGGAAGAGGAACCAGGGCCCTAGTTTGCTTTCCTTTCTATCTTGTTGCTACTGGTCATTATTTACTCTTTCTCCCTTTTAGCTCTTAGAAAATGGCTGTAGGACCATGTACAGTTTGCCACAACTCACATTTTATTTGCTACTCTTAAGGAAAAAAGGATACAACCTCTTTTGTTTTACTACTTCACCCACTAATCAAAAGAAAGAAAAAAAATCTGAGAGAAACACAGGATTAAGCCTGTGCTTTTAGTTCCAGCTTCTTGGAAGGCTGAGCCGGGCTTGGTGGCTCAGCCTGTAATCCCGCGCCTTGGGAGGCTGAGGTGAGTGGATTGCCTGAGCCCGAGGGTTTGAGACCCACCCGGGCAACTTGGCGAGACCTCATCTCTACAAAAATAAAAATAAAAAATTTGCCGGGTGTGGTAGCGCGCGCCTGTAGTTCCAGCTTCTTGGAAGGCTGAGGCGGAAGGATCGCCGGTGCCCAGCAGGTCGAGGCTGCGCTGCCCGGGAGCGGCCGGGAGCGGCCACTGCACTTCAGTCTGGGCGACAGAGTGAGACCTCAACTCAAAAAAATAAATAAATAAATAAAAATAAAATAAAATTACATCTTACCACTTCTATTCAACATTGTTTTGGGGGTTCTAGCCAGTGCAGTTAGGCAAGAAAAATAAATAAAAATCATCCTAATTGGAAAAGAAGAAGTAAAACCATGTCTATTTGCAAATGACATGATGATATATATATATATATATATATATTCCTAAGAAATCTAAGCACATGCATACACACATACACATACACACACACACACAACTGGAACCAGTAAGTGAGTTTGCAAAAGTTGCAGGATACAAGATCAATATACAAGGAGCAATTGTATCTCTATATCTCTATACATTTTCAGTGAACAATACAAAAATGAAATAAACAAAACAATTCTGTTTG
The DNA here is from genome assembly GCF_000164805.1 of Carlito syrichta. NCBI lineage: Eukaryota > Metazoa > Chordata > Mammalia > Primates > Tarsiidae > Carlito > Carlito syrichta. Next base: position 759,774 of record NW_007249966.1, on the reverse strand, counting down.
CAAGAACATAAAAAATAAGACCACGTGGGGCTGCACACACCTGTAATCACAGCATTTTGGGAGGCTAAGGCAGGAGACATGTTGAGCCCGAATCTGAGACCAGCCAAGGCAACACAGCGAGATCTCATCTTTATGAAAAGTCAAAGAATTAGCTGGATATGGTGGTATGTGTCTGTAGTCCCAGCTACTTGGGAGACTGAGGCAGAAGGATCACCTGAACCTTAGGAGGTCAAGGCTGCAGTGAGCCGTGATTGTGCCACTGCATTCCAGCTTGGGTAACAGAGTGAGACTCTGACTCAAATAAACACATACATGCATACATACATGCATACATACATAAGTGAAACACTTAGAAATATATTTAACAAAAGTAGTATAAAACTTATCCTTTGAAAACTACAGAACATTCGTGAAATAAATTAATAAAAATCTAAATAAAAGTAAATATATTCTGTGTTCATGGAAGACTTAATATTGTTAAGATGGCAATAGTGCTTAAATTGATCTGGAAATTCAATACAATTATCACATGAATTCTAATTGGATTATTTGCAGAAATTGGTAATCTGATCCTAATATCACATGGAAATGCAAGAGACTCAGAGTAACTAAAACAATCTTGAAAAAGAACAAAATTGGTAGAATCACACTTCCAGTTTCAAAAGCTACAAAAAGTTACTACAAATCTGTAGCATCAAAACTGTTTGGTACTGGTACTGGATCAAAAGTGTGTGGTGCTGGTATGGGATAGATATATCAATGGAATATAATGAAAGAGTTCAGAAATAAAGTCTCACATTTAAGGTCAAATGATTTTATATATGGATGTCAAGATAATTCAATAGAGAAATGATACTATTTTTTATCAAATTGTGCTGGGACAACTGGATATCAACATGCAAAAAAAAAATGAAGTTAAATCTCTACCTCACATTATATACAAAAATTAAATGGATCAAAGACTTAAATCTAAGAGCTAAAACTGTAGAACTTTAAAAAGAAAACACAGATGTATATCTTAGTGACGTTGGATTAAGTAATGTTTTCTTAGAATTACACCAAAAGTACAAACAACAAACACATTGATAAAATTGGATGTTATAAAAATAAACACCCTTTTGATGCAAAAAAAAAAAAACCGTTGAGAAAGTAGACAAATCATAGAATGGTATAAAATGTTTTTGAATCTTATATCTGAAAAGGAGCTGTGTCTAGAATATATAAAGATCCCATACAACTCAATAAAAAAATGACAACCAAAAATAGATAAAGATGCTGAATACATATTTCTCCAAAGAAGACATACAAATGGCCAATAAGCACATGAACATATGCTTAACTTCATTATCCATTAGGGAAATGCAGATCAAAACCACAGTGAGATACTACTTCCCACCTACTAGAATGCCTATACATAATTAAAAAAGACAGATGATAGTAAATATTGACAAGCAAATATTGATAGCAAAAATTAGAACCCTCCTAAACTGCTGGTGGGTATGTAAAATAGTACAGCCACTTTGAAAAAGTTTGGCAGCTTCTCAAAAGGTTAAATATAGAGTTTTCATATAACATAGCAATTGCACTCCTAGGTTTATACCCAAGAGAAATGAAAATGCATAACCACACCAAAACTTACACGTGGATGTTTATGGCAGTGATCTTGATAATAGTCAAAAAGTAGAAAAAATGCAAATACCAAATACCTATCATCTGATGAAAGGCAAAATAAAATGTGATGTGTCCATGCAATGGACATGTTTTATCACATTACTTGGTGATAAAAATGAATGTAGTACTGATACATGCTACAACATAAAGGAACCATGAAAATATTATACCAAGTGAAAGAACCCATTCACAAAACACCACATGTTGTATACTTCCACTGATATGAAATATCCACAATAAGCAAGGTTATAGAGACGAAAAAAGTAGATAAGTGATTGTCTAAGGCTGGTGAAAAAGTGGACGCGGGATTGGGGAGATGGGAGTGAAGGTGTGGACAAGAGCAGGGTGGAGGGATTGGAAGTGACTATTAATAGCATAGTGTTTCTTTATGGTGTGACGAAAATGTTCTAAAATGTATTGTGCTGGTGGTTGCACAGCTCTTTGAATATATTAAAAACCATTTGCTCGTATACTTGAAATAGATCTATTGCTTGGTATGTGAATTATATCTTAATAAAGACTTTATTTTAATAGTTAACAATAATTGTTAAATTTTTTTGCTTCCAAGGTCCTCTTAGTTCCTATATTTTTTAATGTTTGACAGAAAAAATATTGTTATGAATCACACACACGCACAGTGATAAAGAGATTCTAAACAAGAGCCTTCATTAGGTGAACAGTATAATGGGATAAAAAATACAAGTTTAAAAAAAGGGAGTTAAAAGGCTTTGTATTCCTTTGGAACTATGTGCATCTGTGTGACTTCAGAAAATGAGACCCCGTGCTAGACCACAAAGAGGTAAAGATGCAGTGAGGAGAGAAAGAGTTATAGCTATATTGAGCTGATTTAAATTTTGGTAGAATAAGACATATACAAATAATTTTATGTAATTTTTACCTCATGTTACGTCCCTCTCGGAAAATAAAATGACCTTCCATCTTTCTTGCTGTACCATGGGACCTATTGTGAGGGTCTGTCTGCATGCCAGGTGGGAACTAGGGCAAAGAGAAGCCAATTGCGTCTGCAATGTTGCTGTAGCTTTCATTCTTGAGAGAAGTAATTAGAAGCGTTTTGCTTGTTTCTTTCTTCCTTTCTTGAGGTTAAGGATTACAGTTTTTTATTCTTTCTGATCTTCTGCATTTCAGCAATTAAGCTTTGTTGAGGCTCAGAACACAATTCTCCAAAGTATGGCGCTTTGGCATGCTGAGTACTTTGAACTAAAAGGCTTTGGAAGACCTCAGAAGCAGCTTCGGAAGCAATTTCTCTCTGCCCTTCTCCTGCCCTTCTTTCTTCTCCAAAGCGAGTCATAGAAACCAGAATTTCTCTTCCCCAAAGTGGGTCATAGAAACTAGAAGCCCTTTTCCCCAAAGTCAGCCATAAAAACTAAAAACATTACTCACTTTCTTCCACCTCTCTGTCTAGGAGATGGCCATAAAGACATTCTCTGACCTTGTGCAGTAGTAGGTCATAAGACCCTTGTTCCTTAGGACCCTGCCCTATACCTAGGAGTAAGAAATGCCACATGTTGAGGAGAGGCCAATAATAATATGAATAGGCAGGCCTTGCTGGATTTTCCAATTTCAGCCTGCTAGTAGTAGACCAAACCCCTTTTTCCAATCGTGTGTCTATATAGCTTCTATTCTTCACCAAACCTAACCATAAAAAGGGATCGTTTTTCCCATGTCTTTGGATCTTTGCTCTGATGGCTCCGTGACACATAAAACTTTGATCAAATAAACGTATTACGCTCTTCTCTTGTTAACCTGTCTTTTGTTATAGGAGTATTGGCATGACCCTTAGGAAAGGTTCTTATCTTTCTGCCCCTATAGCTTAATGCTATAAATATTCTGCAACTTGTCTTTTTTTCCCCCACAAAAGCGAAGCTTTGAGAATTATCCCTGATGATACAAGTCTATGGTACATTGATTTTCACTGCTATGCATATTCTATTGTATGATTATAGCAAAACACATTTATCCATTTTTCTGTTCCAAGTTTTTACTAATGCAAACAATGCTGCAATAAAAATCTTGTCCATGTTTGATTTTTTCATGCCCTAGAATTTCTCCAGGGTATAAACTTAGCAAAGGAATTGCTTGGTCATAAGAATGCACATTTTCTAATTCATGAGGCATTGTCACATTGTTCCTCAAAGTGGTTATATAAATTTATAATTCTTCCCCCAACTTTTGAGAATTCCTGTTGCTCAAATCTTCACTTACACTGAAGAAGTAGAGCGAAAGAAAATGTGGGTCTCGGTCCCAATTCTCCCCCTCCCTGCACTGGTATTAAATTCCAGCATCTGTATTACTTAAAGTAATAAATGTCCCAGGGCAGACACAGTGTCAACTCTGCAGTTCATTGTCCTGATTTTTAGTTCCTTCTTCATTTCTGGCCCAAGGCAATTTCCTTGCCTTTCTTAGCAGTTCAGCCATGTATTTATAAGAGTGTTAGTTATAACTTATTGAGCAATTCTTGGTATTTGTAGCTGGAGGGTTTTCAAGTTATCTAAACTGCCAAACAGCTTGATGATGTTTTCAGCACCTGACCAATCTTTAAACACTCCCCAGATGTTGGATACCATAAAGAAAGTAAGGAAAATCAAATTAGCGACTACAATGAGCTATAAAATTATTTCCCATGTATTCATTAGTCACCATTACAGCAGCACGGCAAGACAATTAATGGTAAAGACTCTGTAGCCCAATTTGTCTGGGTTTGAATCTCAATTCTGTGTGACCTTGGGCAATTTGCTTCATCTTTCTTGTCTTCAGTTTTTGTATATATCAGATGAGGATTATGATAATAGTACTTATCCTGTAGGGATGGTACAAGGATTCAAGGGGTTACTATTTATGACAATGCTTAGAATTGTATCTGACACACAGCATGTGCTATGTAATCATCTGATACATGAACAATTAGAATAATTAATATTTTTTGTATTACATATGAATATTTTCATAATAATTTTTCCTTCAATCCTCAACATAGACAATCTAAGGTTGGCAACATATTAGCACTACTTCTCATGTTTAATGTTTAATTATAAATAGCTTGGATAAATGTTGAAGTGGAAATAACACTCTGTGTGTGAATCGAAAACCTGAATTATAATTCCTAGACATGCTTCTTACTGCCTATGCAGTCTTGAGTACATTAATAATTCATAAAAATTTATTGAGCACTGACAGTTTCTCGGGTGTATCTCTGTCACTATTTCTCTCTGGATCTTGGTCTTGGTTCTAATAACTATAAAATTAGAGAATTTGACCGGTTTTTAAATTTTCTCATTTTAGCATTGAAAATTATTGTATTATTTCGTGCTCAATTGACTTCATTTTGGGACTCGATTGTGTTTTCCAGTGTCACCTCACTTTTTTTTCCTACTTCTCTCTTCCAGGAGGAGACAGTACCACAGTTAGGCCACAGTTAGGTAACTTTCGAAAGGGGCTTATGTGGTAGCATTAGAAAAGGCAAACTACACAAACTACATCCCTTGGGCCAAATCCAAGCTTTACTGAAATACAGTCATGCCTGTTTATTTATGTATTGTGAATAGCTGCTTTCACTCTACATTGGTAGAGCTGAGTATTTGCAAAAGTGTGGCCCTCAAAGTCTAAAAAAAAGAAAGATGATGATGGATGGAGGGGGGAGAGAGAGAGAAAGAGAGAGAGAGAGAGAGAGAACAGATAAGAAATAGACCTACCTAAAATCTGGCCCTTTACAGAAAACCTTTGCTGACTGCTAGCCTAGAAATATCTCCAAGTGTTTTCTCTAGTCATTTGTTTATCTTCCGTATGTCTGTAACTTTCTGGCACTCCATTGACATTGTTTTTGCTAAAGTAACCAAAGTCCTCCTAATTAAACATAATGAACATTCTCAGTTCTTTCAAGAAGACATCTTTAAAAGATAAAGATAGAACAGATTCTGGTTAGAAAGAGATGTAAGGTAAATGGATAGTTTATTTTTAATTCTTTTGAATACTTAAGATAATAATTTTATGATAATTTTAAACATAAATACAAACATATTCCAATTTAAATTTAACAATTTAAATATAAAACTTTTAAGATAAAAGAATTTTAAAGAGGATGGAAAAGGATTCCTAACAGCATAATAGAGAAAAAAACAGTCCTGGAGAAGGGTTGATCACGAGGAACTACTGGGATCTCACTTTGACTATACTAAAAGGTATAGCAAGGGACAATAGCAGTAAATTATTTAGAAAATAGGAGTTAGGGGAAACACACATAGCTATATGTTAAGGTAGGAAGTTTAAGCTTTCTGCTGTAGGCAATGGAACAGAAGTGATATTTCTGAGACTGGAGTGACCTGCTCTGGCTAGTGTTTTATGAAAATCAATCCTGTAACTACTTATTTCCCTGACATAGTTTGTTAGGTCTAGATATAACACAATACGGCATGTTTTACAAGTCATTTCTTCTAAAAAATTCAATATTCCATAAAAATGTACTTTTCCTATTTCTACTATTCTCACGTAAACTGTTTGAGGAGAAAGCGCTCTAGAGAATGTCACTGAGGTTTCTTTTTTTTTTTTTGAGTCGGAGTGTCACTCCGTCTCCCAGGCTGGAGTGCAGTGACATGCTCACAGCCACTTCAGCATCAACCTGCTGGGCTCTGGCGATCCTTCCACCTCAGCCTTCCAAGTAGCTGGAACTATAGGCACGCGATACCATGCCCGGCTAAATTCTTTACCTATTATAGAGATGAGATCTCTCCAAGTTGCCCAGGCTATTCTCAAACCCGTGGGCTCGGGCAATCCTTCTCACCTCAGCCTACTGAGTCTTCTTATGTGAAAAGCAAAAATCACTGAAGAATGTACATTGCTTCACTTAAATTTATTGAACCCATACTCAAGTTTCTGAGGAATAGCCTTAACTTTTCCACAGAAAAGAGTTATGATTATCATATTCTATGATATGAATTTGAACTACAGGAAGGAATTTTCTTAACAAATAGAGTCATCTAAGTGATGCCATTCTTTAATATCTACATTTTAAATTTTTTCTTATGTATTTATTAAAAAGTCAAATAGCTTTATAAGACATTTAATTTTTTCCCAGTTTTAAAAATTTTTTTTTATTTCAAATATGTGGGGTACAATTCAGGGTTAGGTATACAAATGTTCATTACGTAGCTACCCTTTTTGAGGAGGTATACCACTCCCCTTCCCTGGCAGTTTCCTTCTGCTGCCAGCCCTTTCTTATGGTATTAGGATAGTTGTTCAAGGTCCACTTCTGAGTGAGAACATGGGATTCTTGGTTCTTTGTTTCTGTGATAGATCACTCAGTATTATAGAGTCTAAATCCATCCAAGTTGCTGCAAAGTTCATAATTTTTTAAAAGTTGTTGCCTAATCACTTCTGGTCACTTGCAATCTGTGTTCTCCCGAAGAAAAGACATTCAAGTCATTTTTTCTGGTATTTAGTCATTTTTCTGGTATTATAAACTATAGAGTATTCATTCTTAATTTTTCAATATTAATATCCATTGACTTTATACTATGGAAAATGAGGATTTAGTTCTCTTATGTACCTTTTTCTACATGTACCTACTATAATTATCTATTATTTTTAACAATATTCAATTTGACTTTAATATTAGCATATAATAATCTGCAACTGATTCGTGTATTAATTAATGGAGAAAGTATATATTTTTTTGAGTTGGAGTCTCACTCTGTAGCCCAGACTGGAGTGCAGTGGCCGCTCCTGGCCACCGCAGCCTCGAGCTACTGGGCTCCAGCAATCCTTCTGCCTCAACCTTCCAAGCAGCTGGAACTACAGGCGCGCACCACCACGTCCGGCTAATTTTTTTTTTAATTTCTTGTAGAGATGAGGTCTCGCCAAGTTGCCCAGGTGGGTCTCGAACCCGGGGGCTCAGGCAATCTACTCACCTCAGCCTCCCAAAGGCGCAGGATTACAGGCTGAGCCACCGAGCCCTGCTGAGAAAGCATTTTCTTGCTTAACTTTGTTTCCCTGGCTTTAATCAAGACCTCTTATTTGTTTAATCCCTCTCTTATGTACCGTCCACTGATTTATGTCCAATCTCCCTCATTCAGGTAAATAAAATTCCTCACAATGTGTTCATAAACAGCAAGTAAATGGGATTATTTTGTTTCTTAGAATCCTTGAATACTATTTCCCTTATTGGGAAAGTTTGCTTCCTGGGCCTGTTTCCCCCTTATGGTCCTAGGATTTCCCTTCACCATTATTTCAAGAATTGACTTCACTCTCACGTTGGATTTCCCGTTTCTCAGATCTCATATCTTTTCTTTCTTGATTTACAAATTTGCTTTGGTTGAACATCATCCAGTAGATTCCTGCCAAAAAGTGCATGACAGATCAATTTTTTAAAAGATTTTTGAATCTTTAAAAAAAATTTTTTTTTGTTTGTTTGTTTGTTTGTTTTTGAGTTGGAGTCTCACTCTGTCACCCAGACTGGAGTGCAGTGGCTGCTTCTGGCCACCGCAGCCTGGACCTGCTGGGCTCCAGCGATCCTTCCGCCTCAGCCTTCCAAGTAGCTGGAACTACAGGGGCACGCTACCACGCCCAGCTAATTTTTTGATTTATTGTAGAGATGAGGTCTCGCCAAGTTGCCCAGGTGGGTCTTGAACTCCGGGCTCTGGCAATCCACTCACCTCAGCCTCCCAAAGCGCTGAGATTATAGGCTGAGCCACCGAGCCCGGCTTTTTAAAATATTTTATTCTAATCTCATCACTTAACTGATCATAAAATGCTAGATTGGAAATCATTCAGAATTTGGAAGGCTTAATTACATTATCTTCTGACAACAGTATTATGGTTGAGGAATCAAATGCCATTCTGATCCTGTCTTTTGTTGGCAACTTTCTTCTGATCCCCTTTCACCCCACCCTTCCCACCCTACCCTAACTCACATTCCCACCTCTCACTTTCTGGGATTTTCCAAATAATTTCTTTATTCCCAGTGTTGTGAAATTTCTTGGTAGTGGCAATATTTGTTCTCAACCACTGTGACTGGCACATACCCCTTCCAATCAGGAAAGCATTTTCTTTCTTGCCTGTTGTGAGACATTTTCTTCTATTATTTCTTTGATAATTTTCTCAGTTCTCACTGTCTAGAATACCACTTAGATGATGCTGAATCTCTTTGCCTAATGCTATAATTTTCTTATCTTCATTCTTCTGTTTTTCCATCTCTGTCTTTTTGGGAGATTGCTTAACTTTCCATCCTCCTGTTAATTTTATGTGTACTTAGAGAATAGTATCTACTATTTAAGAGCTTTTCATTGTCTGAATATTATTTATATTTTTAAATTTTTGAAATTGATAAATTAAAATGTTACACATCTAGGTTACGCGACTTAATGTTTTGATATATGGATACATTATGGAATTACTAAATCAAGCCAGTTAACACATCTATTACCACATATGCTTATCACTTTTGTGGCGAAACATCTAAAATCTACTCTTAGCAATTTTCAAGTAAACAATACGTTGTTATTAACTCTAGTCACCATACTGTACACTAGCTCTCCTGAACTTATTCCTCTTGTCTAACTGAAACCTTATATCCTTTGACCAACATTTCCTCGGTTCCTTCCTCCTGCAGTCTCTGGTAACCACCATTCTACTCTCTGTTTCTATGAGTTTAACTTTAAAAAATTACACATATAAATGAGATCATGTGGTATTCGTCTTTCTATGCCTGGCTTATTTCACTTAACATAATCTCTTACCAGTTTCATCCATATTGTCCTAAATGGCAGGATTTCCTTCTTTTTTAAGGCCGAATAGTATTCCATTGTGTATACATACCACATTTTATTTATCCATTCATCTGTTGATGGACACTTAGATTGATCCCATATCTTACAATTGTGAATAATGCTTCAATGAGCATAGGAATGCAGATGTCTCCTTGATATACTGATACTGATTTCATTTCCTTTGGATATATACCTAGAAGTGAAAGTGCTGGATTGAATGTTCTATTTTTAATTTTCTAAGGAACCTCCATACAGTTTTCCATAATGGCTGCAATTCCTACCAAGAGTGTATAAGGGCTCCCTTTTCTCTACAGCCTCTCCAATTCTTACTTATTTCTCTCCCCCCACCTTTTTTTAATAATGTTTTTTCTTCTTTCTAAAGATGTTGGTTATAGTACTATAGTTTTTCTAAAATTTTATTGTCAACATCTTGAAACATACAGCAAAACTGAAAGAATTTTAGGGTGAACACCAATATATACCCACCACCTAGATTCATATTTTTTCACATATTTATTTCTACATTGATACATTACTTGTTCTATGCCTTTTAAATTGCAGACAAGTGCATGCTTCCCCTAGGTACTTCAGAATGCTCTATCTTTAAGTGGAACTCCATTGAACTGGAGTTCAATGTTTAAGTCTTTCCTTTTAATGTAAAAGACACACATATTTAAATACACAAAATTTGCTGAGACCTGAAAAATATATATACTTGTATGACCAAAAGCCCATCATTATAGAACATTACTTTCACCCTAGCAAGATCCTTCCTGCCCTTCCCAATCACCAATCCTAAACCCAAGAAAACCACTGCTCAATTTCTTTTTGTCATCATTGATTGACTTTGACTGTTTTAGAACTTCATAAAAATAAAATACAGTCATAAAGTTTATACACTTTTATGTCTAGCTCTTTTGCTCAATGTAATGTTTTTAGATTTATTCATAATGCTGTGTGACAATAGTGGTTCTTTTTTGCCGAGTGTTTCATTGTATAAATATGTCACAGCTTGCTTATTCATTTTCCTCTCCCAGTAAAGTACCTCTGGGATCGTTTTCTACTTTGGGTTACTAGAAATAAACCAGGTTTGAGTATTCTTGTACAAGGCTTTTTGTGTGTATAGTGCTTTAATTTCATTTGATTAAATATTATACCTAGAGGTGGTATTGCTGGATCATGGGTTAGTATATGTTGAGTTTTAAAAGATAGTGCCAGGCCGGTCTTGGTGGCCCAGCCTGTAATCCCAGCACTTTGGAAGGCCGAGGCGAGTGGATTGTCTGAACCCATAGCTTCGAGACCAACCCACCCACGCAACTTGGTGAGGCCTCGTCTTTGCAATAAAATAAAAATTAGCCAGGCGTGGTAGTGCGTGCCTGTAGTTCTGGCAACTTGGAAGGCTGAGGCGGAAGGATTGCCGGAGTCCAGCAGGTCGACGCTGGGGTGGCCATGAGTGTGCCACTGCACTCCAACCTGGGTGACAGAGTAGGACTCCAACTAAAAAAAAAAAAAAGAAAAAAAAAAAAGAAAGAAAGAAATAAAATGCCAGATCTTTTCCAAAATAGTTGTCCCATTTTACATTCCCAACAATAAAATATGATTTCCAGTTGCTGCACATCCTTATCATATTTGGTATTGATAGAATTTTTTTCTGATTTTAGTCATTCTGATGTGTGTGTAGTATCTCTATATAGCACTAATTTGCATTTCCCTGATGACTAATGACATCAACATATTTTAGCGTGCTTGTGTCATGTGCTTGCTTGGTTCAATTTATTTGACCATTTTGATGGAGCTGTGTTTTTATTATTGAAGTGAAGGTGGTCTTTACATCTACTGCATACCAACCCTATGACAGATACATACTTTGCAATTTGCATTATTTTCAAATCTATGGCACGCCTCTTCAATTCATTAGCAGAGCCTTTTGCTAAGCAGTTTTTAATTTTGGTGAAGTCTAACTTTTCCATTTTTTAAAATTACAGTTATTGCTGTATGTTTCAGGTCCCAGAATGTTGCTTTTCCACAAATCACAAACATTATCCTATGTTTGCCTCTAAAAACTTTATAGTTTTGTGTTTTATTATCCAGTTCAAAATATTTTAAATTCCTTGGTGATTTCTTTACTAAAGAAGTTAGAGGAATTTTCTATAATTTCAGGAATTTTCCTAGCAGTCATATTGTTATTCATTTCTAATTTAATTCTGTTATTCTCAGAGAACATATTCTGTGTGGTTTCAAGTCTTTAAATTTATTAAGACTTATTGGGGGTCCAACATATTATGTAACTCAGTGAACATATCATGTTTACTTGAGAAGATGTGTATTCTTTAGTTGTTCAGTGTAATAGTCTTATAAATATTTTTTAGGTCAAGGTGGTTGACAGTTTGTTCAGATCCACCTATGTCTTTATTGATTTTCTTTATCTAGTTCTGTCAATTGCTGAAAGAATAGTGCTGAAAATCACAGTCATTTTTTTTCTCCCTTTAATGCTTTCATTATCATTTCCTAAGTTTTGAAGCAGTTAAGAGAGAGAAAACTATTTATGATTATTGTCTGCCTAATGAACTGATTCCTTTAGCTTCATGAAATGTCCATCTTTATGTTCAGTGTTCTTAATTCCCTTCTGAAGATCCAAACCATCAATGTGTTATCATTTTCCTAAAACTGACGAATTCCCACTAGCATTTCTCAAGGGGCCTGTCTGCTGGTGAGGAATTCTCTTTTCCTTATCTAAAATTGCCTTTATTTTGCCTTCTTTCTTTTTGCTGAATAGAGATTTGGGGGTTGATAGATTTGCATTTATATTATTTCGGAACTCTAAATATGTTTTATTGTTATCTTGTTCATCAGTAAAGGACATGTTGTTTTTCTCTGATGCTTTCAAGTTTTCCTCTTTATAGTAGGTATTCAGTACTTTTATTATGATGAGCCAAGGTTTATTTTTATTTTTTCACTTGAAGCTTGCTATTTTTAGAGAATAGTATATTGAGATATAATTGACATACAATAAACAGCACATACTCAAAGTGTACGTTTGGATACTTTTTGAGCTACATATGTATGCAAGAAACTGTCACCACAATCAAAGCAATGAACAGATCTATTACCATAGAATGTTTCCTTCTGCCTTTTAGTAATTCCTCCCACTTTCCACCTGATTCACAAGCTCCCACTGATCTCCTTTCTAACACAACACATTTGCATTTCCTAGAATTTTATGTAAATTAACTCAAACATTATATGCACTTTTTACCTAGCTACTTACTTTCACAGAGAATCACTTATTTTGAGATTCCTATGTTATTGTGTGTATCAATAGTTTATTCCTTCTCATCGCTGAGTAGTATCCTATGGTGTGACTATCTTATGTATGTCCATCCTTCAACTGTTGATGGACATTTAGGTTTTTACACTTGGGGACCATTACAAGTAAAGTTGCCATGAACATTCATGTGAACTTTTTTTTTCTTTTTGGGTATACACTTGGAAGTGGAATGACTGAATCAAATGTAGATGTATGTATAACGTTTTAAGAAACTACTGAACTGTTTTCCAAGCAGGTTATTCCATTTTACATTCTTACCTAAAGAATTAAAGAGTCCAGTTTCTTCACATCTTCATCAGCGTTTAGTATGGAGAAAATTTTTTCATCTTGGTGATGTAAGAAGAACTTAATAGTATAGAATTTGATATTTCTATATAGTTTTATCATCAGTATCGTTTCATGGATTAAAATTATGTTTAGTAACTTAGGAATCTGATTATAAAAATAATGTACTAGAGAAAATTTTAAGAATATGGAAGTATGAAAAAACAAAATTAAAAATTATATGTAATTATGTCAATAAATCATAATGCTTATTATGATTTAACAATCTAGGCTTATTTCAATATTTAGATATGCATGTTTTAAAAAGTAGATTCAAGTACACACACTGTTTTCTAGTTTTGCTTTTCTTAATACTGAATCATGAGTTCTTGAAGTCATAAAATAATCTTCTACAATGCCTTACCTTTAGAGGATGTAGAATCTTCTGTCACATGACAATGCTGTACTTTATAATGTCAGGTCCCTATGGTTAAACATTTAGGTATTTTCTGAGTTTTCACTTTTTAAAAATGTTGTGTAAAATATACATACCATCAAATTTATTATTTTAACCATCTTAAGTGTAAAGTTCAGTATTAATTATACTCACATTGCTGTGTAACCAATCTCCAGAACTTTTTTATCTTGCAAAATTAAAACTCTTTACCTGTTACACAACAACTTGCCATTTCCTTCTCTCCTCAACCCCAACAATCACCATTCTACTTGCTGATTTTTTAAGAGATCATGTCTTTAGAGTCATAGGTAAGAAACATTTGGCTAGCTCAAAATCTCAAAAATTTTCTCATAATTTATTTTTCTTGAAGTTTTATAGTTTTAGGTTTTACATTTATGTCAATGATCTACTTGAGTTAACTTTCCTATCTGGTACAAAGATATGAATAAAAGCTCATTTGTCTTTATATGTGGTTGGCCACTTGTACCACTACCATGATAAAAGATTATCTGTTTTCTATTGAATTACCTTTGCATCTTTGTGGAAAATAAGTTGTTCATATATAGATGAACATTTTCTGGATTCTCTTATCTGGTCCTCTGATTGCTTTGTCTCTATACCAGTACCATGCTGTCTTGGTACTGTAGTTTTATAAATACTTTAATATTTACCAGGTAGCATTAGTACTCCAACTTTGTTCTTATTTTTCAAATTTGTTTTGTTCTTTTAGGTACATTCATTCCATACAAAATTTAGAATAAATTTGTCAATTTATATGAAATAGTCTGCTAGGACTTTGATTGAGATGGCATTGAATCTATAAAAGAATTTGGAACCGGGCTCGGTGGCTCAGCCTGTAATCCCGCACTTCGGGAGGCCGAGGTGAGTGGATTGCCTGAGCCCGCGGTTTCGAGACCCACCTGGGCAGCTTGGCGAGACCTCATCTCTACAATAAATCAAAAAAATTAGCCGGGCGTGGTAGCACGTGCCTGTAGTTCCGGCTACTTGGAAGCCTGAGGTGGAAGGATCGCCGGAGCCCAGCAGGTCTGAGGCTATGGTGGCCAGGAGTGGCCACTGCACTCCAGTCTGAGCAACAGAGTGAGACTTCAACTCAAAATAAATAAAATAAAATAAAATAAAATAAAATAAAATAAAATAACTTGGGAAGAACTGAAATTTTAACAATATTGAGTCTTCCTGAGATGAACACAATGTATCTTTCTATGTATTTAGGTCTTCTTTAATTTCTCTCAGAGATGTCTTTTTAGTTTTCAAAGTGTAAGCCTAAATGGTGAGATCATGCACTATGCCTAGTTTTGTGTGAATACCAGACACTGTTTCCTTTAGATTTTCTCTGTAGTTTCCTCACCACACACATGCACTAAGCAGTACTCTGCTCAACCCTCAAGAGGGACCTTTTTTCAGATCTCTAGAATTCTTTCTTTGAGTAGTTCTATCTTTGATATTCTGTCCCAGGAACTCTAGCGAGTTTGATCTTTCCAGACTCCCAGCTTGGTCTCATCAACTTAGGGAGAGCACTGAATTCAAACGGGTTACTTCTCCCTTCACTGTAACCAGGAAATGTTCTCAAATCAACAAGCTAGAACAATCATAGTACTTACTAGCCACATTTCTGTCCTTCCTTTCCTGGTTTTTCCTTGCCGGGGCTGAGGAGAGAAGGAAATGGCAAGTTGTTGTGTAACAGGTAAAGTTGTTTGTATCATGTCACAGTCACTTTTCACACATTTTCCCCCTCGTATCCTTTCTCTGTTCTCTTTCTGAGACTCAATTGTGCATGTATACAAGACCTTTTGCTCTTGGGTCTCTGAAACAATCATCCTCTTTTCCCCATATTTTCCTCTCACCTCTTCAGATTAGATAAATTACACTCAGGTTACTTGTCCTTTCTTCTGCCATCTTCTTTCTGCTCCTAAAGCTATTTAGTAAATTTTAAATTTCAAATAGTATATTTCCAATTCTAGAATTTTTATTTGGTTCTATTTCTCGACTAAAAGTTTGTATGTCCACTTAAAAATTGTATCTACTATTTCTAACATCTTTGTCACTTTGGGGTTCAGTTTCTCTATCATCTTTTCTTTAGAAATGGATCATATTTTCCTGGGGTCTTTTTTTGTTTGTTTGTTTTTGGTTAATTAATCTGGATTTCATCTTGGGCATCACACATTCTATAACTGTGGAAAATAAGTTGTTTATATATAGATAGACATATTTCTGGATTTATGGATTTTCCTCTGTATTTCTCCAAAAGGTGTTGAATTTCATTTTGTAATTGAAACTTGGTTTGGTTCAAATTGAACATATACCGATTTAATTTGTTTTACATATGTATGAATAAAAGTCAACCATAGCTTTTTTTCCTCCAAATTTTATGTGGAATTTCAGATCCTCATCTTTTGCTCTGACATTTCTAGGATTTTCTCTCTTCACTCTCCAGTCTCTCTGATAGCTCTGAACTCTGCCCTTTGTTTCTTCAGAATAGAAAAACATTTTCTCTAATGGTTTGATTACTCAGTGTGATGCCAAGTGAGATGTCCCTTAGGTACAAATTTTAATATTTTAAAAGGGGTGAATGGGGATATGGGATTGTTGGCTGGTGGAGGAAGAATCCCTTCTTCCAAATGTCATCTCTCCTCCAAAATCTGCCTACTTTTGTTCAGTCTCTATTCTCTTTTGGTAGCTGTTTTTCATATTTTGTCCAGGGTTTGTTGGTATTAGCTGTAGGATGTTCAGTCTAGTAGCAAATTATTTGGACTCACACCTGAAGTGGTACCCCCAGTAATTGTTGGAGTTTTCTACACTCTCTATATTCTGTTTCCTCTGAAGACTTTCTCATATTTATTTGTTTAAGACTCTTTATTTTAAGTTAAAGGTTTTTCTTGTAAATTTTTAATTTATTTTTTTTATTACACAGGTGTGGGAATTGGAAGAATCAATATTATCAAGATGTCTGTTTTACCAAAGGCAATCTATGGATTCAGTGTAATACCCATCAAATTACAACATCATTTTTTTCAGACCTGGAACAACAATACAGAAATTCATATGGAAACAAACAAACAAAAAAGAGCATGAATAGCCAAAACGATCCTCAATAAAAGTAACAAAGTGGGAAGTATCACACTTCTCGACTTTAAACTTTAATACAAGGCTATAGTAACCAAGACAACCTGATATTTGCAAGAAATAGGCACATAGACCAATGGAACAGGACAGAGATTCTGGAATTAAAAACACAATCTCTCAACCAACTTACCTTTGACAAAGTCAACAATAACAATCATTGGGGAATGGAGACCATATTTAGCAAATTGTGCTGGGAAAACTGGCTGACCACATACAGAGGAATGAAACGGAACCCCTACCTATCACCGTAAGCAAAAATCAACTCAAAATGGATCAAAGACCTAAATGTAAAACCTCAACCTATAAGAAACCTAGAAGAAAATGTAAGAAACACCCTTATACATGTCAGAGTAGGCAACAAATTTTTGACCACATTCCCAAAAGTGAATGCCAGAAAAGCTAAGATAGACAAGCGAGACCCATTTAAATTGAAAAGCTTTTCTTAAGTGTCTGATGATCCTTGGTTGCACTTCCATTTTCAAAAGTAATGCACAAAGAGGCAGATTAGAAGGTCTTCACTGGTGGCTGTAGCTTATTAAGCAGTAGAATCTTCTTAAGCGTAACCCTATTGAAATGTTCTCTTTATTTTGTTAGGAGGCACTCAAATGTGCCCTTTCTTAGGAGCCTGATAAGTATCTAGTCATATATCTCCTGATATCATGTTCATACTAAAAATATGTTATCTAAGGTGTTATAAATAGCATTGATATAGATCTTTAATGAAGTAACTTTTTCAAATATGTTGCATATATTTTTGTGTGTTTTTATTCTCCTACATTTTTCTCAATGAATATTGCCTATTGACTAAGTTAGATACTTCAGTTTAAATATCAAAAACAAACAAGCAGAAATCTCTCAAATCCTTAAAAGTTGTTTTACATGATAGATGATGGTATGAATATTTCAATCATTCTTATTTTCACTGAGACTTTACTTATCACATAAATCTTTTCACAATGACATGACTTTATACAGAATAGTCTTTCTCCTAAAATGTCCTTTTCTTTCTTTGTTTAGCTATAGGACTTCCACTTTCTTCCAGATCCAGAACAGTAATCTCTTCTGTGAGTGTCTCTGACTTTTCTAAACAGACTCATCCCAATTCATCTCAGCTGTACTTACCTAAAGCAGTAAACAGTACACTTGCCTCCAAAGTACTTACTGTGCTTTCCTTCTAATAACTTCCATGCATGTCTCCCTTAATAGTTTGTGAATTATATAAAGGCAGGGTCTAACATATTTTATGAAACCATCTTAACAATGGAGAGCATCTTTATTTACAACCAAAATGATCCACATCACATTCCACACTTAATCGATCTATGGTAAGAGTCAGATTGTCCCATGTGAACACATATACTTTTATCATAGAGATGTGCAATTACATCAAGAGGCCAAATCTATCCCTTATTGGTATCCCAGAAGAAGAAAGGGAAACAGAGAACACCTTGGAGCAAGTATTTCAGGAGATTATCCAAGAAAACTTATTCTATCTCACCAGAGAGGTGACCATTCAAACATAAGAAATACAGAGAACCTCTGCAAGACATCAAATGAGAAGACCAACCCCTAAACACATAGTAATTTGCCTATTCAAAGTAGGCACAAACTGAAAAATCCTAAAGGCAGCAAGAGAGAAAGGGGAAGACCAATCAGAATAGCAGCAGAACTCTCAGCAGAAACACTACAAGCTAGAAGGGACTGGCGTCCAAGTTTCAAAGTCCTCAAAGATAAACAATTTCAACCAAGAATTTTCCACCCAGCCAAGGTCAGCTTCATTAGTGATGGAGAATTAAAATCTTTCCCAGACATCCAGTCCCTAAGAGATTATGCAGCTTCCAGACCAGCTCTACAGGAGATGCTTTAAAAAGTATTAAGCACAGAAGAAAGAAAAAAAAAAAAAAGATGACCACACACTTCCCAAGAGAATAGGAGAACACAGAATCAACAGATAATACATCATGACTGCAAACATGAAAACACACACATACATCAACCCAAAAGTTAAAAGAAAACAAATTAAAAAAGAGAGAAAAAAACTTAATGAGAACCTCAGAATGGGGATAAACAATCACATTTAAATAATACACCATTGAAAAGACACAGAATGGCAAACCAGATTTTTAAAAAATGACACAATACTTTTCTGCATTCAGGAAACTCACTTAGCACAAGGGATGCGCACACACACTCAAAGTTAGAGGACGAAAAAGAAATTTTCACAAAAGAAAGCAGGAGTTGCAATCCTAATATCAGACCAAACAACTTTTAAGCTATCAAAAATGTAAAAAGTTATGGAAGGATACTGCATAATGATAAAAAATTCAGTCCATCAACAGGAAATATTCATTCTAAACATATATACACCCAACACAGGAGTACCAGCATTTATAAAGCAACTATTAAGTAAAGTAAAAAAAGATACTGATTCTAACATTGTAATAGCTAGGGACTTAAATACCCTATTAACAACCCTAGATAGATCATCAAGGCAAAAAAATCAACAAAGAGATTTGAAACCTCAACTTGACACTTGACTTTTTTTTTTTTTTTTTTTTGAGTTGGAGTCTCACTCCATTGCCCAGACTGGAGTGCAGTGGCACACTCCCAGTCACCGCAGCCTCAGACCTGCTGGGCTCTGGCGATCCCTCTGCCTCAGCCTTCCAAGTAGCTGGAACTACAGGCGTGTGCTACCACGTCTAGCTAGTTTTTGATTTATTGTAGAGACGAGGTCCGCCAAGTTGCCCAGGTGGGTCTTGAACCCGTGGGCTCAGGCAATCCACTCGCCTCAGCCTGCCAAAGTGCTGGGATTACAGGCTGAGCCAATGAGCACAACAACCACAGAATGTACATTCCACTCATTACCACATGGAATATACTCCAAGATTGAACACATCCTCAGCCATAAATCAAGCATAAACAAATTTCATATGATCAAAATACTGTCATGCATCTTCTCAGACCACAGTGAAATAAAAATAAATATTTCCACCAACAAAATTCCCCCCAAACCCACAAAGACATGAACACTAAACAGCATGATGCTGAATGACTACTGGGTCACCACAGAAATCAAAACAGAAATTAAACAAGACCTGGAAACAAATGAAAACAAAGACATATCTTACCACAGCCTCTGGAATGCCATGAAATCAATTCTAAGAGGAGAATTTATATCTCTAGGAACACACATCACGGAAATGGAAAGATTACAAGTTAACAGCCTAACAAATCACCTGAAGAAGCTGGAAAGACAAGACTAACAAAACCTTAATTTCAGCAGAAGAATCAGGATCACAAAAGTAAAAGCCCAAATATCAGGATCACAAAAGTAAAAGCCCAAATATTTTTGTCTTCTATGGAAGACAAAAATATCATAGGAAAAAAATCAACAAAACATAAAGATGTTTCTTTGAAAGAATAAACAAGATTGATGAACTCCTAGCTAGAATGAACAAGAAAAGGTCCAAATTAACACAATCAGAAATTCAAGTTCACAACTGACTCCAAAGAAATACAAAAGGTTATCAGAGATCATTATACACACCTGTATGGAAACAAACCTAACAACCTAAATGAAATGAGGACTTTCTGACATCACACAACCTCCCAAGATTGAAACAAGAAGACAATAAGATATTGAATAGAACAATAACAACTCAGGAAATTGACTATATCATAAGTAAACTACCTACAAAAAAAAAAAAGTCCTGGACCAGAAGGATTTCCAGGAGAATTCTACAAAATGTATAAGGAGGAGCTGATACCAATCCTATTGAAAGTACTACAGGCAATTGAGAAAGAAAGTATTCTTCCCAAGTCATTTTATGAAGCTAACATCACACTGATATCCAAACCAGGTAAAGAGTCAACCAAAAAAAGAGAACTACAGGTCAATATCCCTAATGAACATAGACGCAAAAATTCTCAACAAGATTCTAGCAAATCGGTTCCAACAACACATCTCAAAAATCATCCACCATGACCAAATAGGTTTCATCTCCAGGATGCAGGGATGAGTCAACATCCACAGGACCATAAATGTAATTAAATACATCAACAGATGTTAAAACAAGAA
Source organism: Carlito syrichta (assembly GCF_000164805.1). Lineage (NCBI taxonomy): Eukaryota > Metazoa > Chordata > Mammalia > Primates > Tarsiidae > Carlito > Carlito syrichta. The sequence continues at coordinate 739,054 of NW_007249966.1, read as the reverse complement.
CCACATGATTATATCATTCAATGCAGAAAAAGTTTTTCTTAAAATCCAGCATCCCTCCTTGATAAAAACCCTCAAACACCTAGGCATAAATGGAACATATCTCAAAATAGTAAGTGCCATCTATGATAAACCCGTGGTCAGCATATGCCTAAATGGACAGAGACTGGAAGCATTTCCCCCCAAAACTGGAACAAGAGAAGGCTGCCCACTCTCACCCCTCCTATTCAACATTATGTTAGAAGTTCTAGCTAGTACAATTAGACAAGAGAAGGAAATCAGGGGTATCCAAACAGGAAAAGAGGAAGTTAAGTTATCCCTCTTTGCTGATGATATGATCTTATACCTTGAAAATTCAAGAGAATCTGTCAAAAATCTCCTTGCACTGATAAAGAACATTGGCAAAGTCTCAGGGTACAAAATAAACATGGAAAAGAGAGTTGCATTCTTATACACCAACTACAAACAGGCAGAAAACCAAATAAAAAACACAATCCCATTCACAACAGCCACAAAGAATAAATAAATAAATAAATACCTCAGCATCTTCCTAACCAGGGAAGTGAAATATCTTGACAATGAAACTACAAGACACTACTCAAAGAAATCCAAGAAGACACAACCAAATGGAAAAATATTCCATGCTAATGTATAGGAAGAATCAACATTGTTAAGATGTCCATCTTAACAAAGACATTCTACAGATTCAAAACAATACCCATTATATTACCAACATCATTCCTTTGAGACTTGGAAATGACAATACAGAAATTCATATGGAAACATAAATGACCATGAATAGTCAAAGAAACAAAGCAGGAAGTATCACACTTCCAGACTTTAAACTTTATTATATGGCTACAATAGTAAAAACAGCCTGGTATTGGAACAAGAGCCATATAGACCAATGGAACAGGGTAGAGATTCCAGAAGTAAAACCTCAACCAAATCATCTTCAACAAAGCCTCCACCACCAACCACTGCAGAGAGGATAACCTATTCAGTAAATGGTGCTTGGAAAACTGGCTGGCCACACACAGAAGATTAAAACAGATACCTTACATATCACCATACACAAAAATCAACTCTAAATGGATCAAAGATCTAAATATAAAATCTCAAACTATAAGAATCTTAGAAAATGCAGGAGACACCTATATGAAAATTGGAGTAGGCAACCAATTTCTGATCAAACCCCTAGATGACCATGCCATAAGAGATAAGATAGACAAGTGGGACCTCATTAAACTGAAAAGCTTCTGTGAAATAAAAGAAACCATCAAGAGAGTAGGGAGACAGCCCACAGAATGGGAAAAAATATTTGCCAGTTGTATATCAGACAAAGGCCTATCATCCAGTATCTACAAGGAACTCAAACTTGCTGAAAGGAAAAAAAAAAAAAAAACAGGTCCATTAAAAAGTGAACAAAAGACATGAATAGACATTTCTCAGAATAAGATATATGGGCAGCCAAAAGTCATATGAAAACGTGCTCAACCTCACTAATCATCAGAGAAAAGCAAATCAAAACCACATTGAATGGTGTTGGTTAACCCCAGTAAGAATGGCCATCATTAATAAAACAAAAAACAACAGATGCTGGCAAGGATGCAGAGAAAAGGGAATGCTTCTACACTGTTTGTGCTAATGCAAACTAGTTACCCTTTTTACTATTATGATTTTTGTTGTGAAATTTAATATGAGAAAGACACATGTTTCTGTAATGAACTTATAAATATGTGTTTCTATTTTGAAAAGTAGTGTATTTATGTGTGCAAGTGTCAGCTGGAAAAATGTATAAAACAGTTTTTAAAGTATTATAGATTTTACTTAATGATGGAGACTTAATGACTACTTATAATATGAGGAAACTTATTTCAATTATGAGTGACAAACTCTGGGCCTATGTGAGCCCAATTCTTTTACAGCTCTTCATGTTAACTAAACTATTTGAAGGCGAGCCCAGCAGCTGTTGTGTGAATCTGCTGAAACATTAGGGGGAAAAAAAATCCTCCAAGTAAATTTAGCTTAAAATTCTGTAGGATTCTTAGGGGTTGCAAATAGATACAATAAATCATAGTTATAAGAAACAGCATAATAAAGTACCCTTATAAATATCATCAGATTATACTATGCAACAACTTCAGAGGTGCTGGAAATATTAAAAATGAAATTATAAAGGCATGTCTTTATTTTTGATAAGTCTAATGTTAGTTTCATAGCACTCAAATGAAATATATTTTTGAAAATTATCACGCCACTAATTTCATGAGAATCTTTGTCAATTTCCTCACCCTAACATTGAAGGAAACAACAATTTAACTATGGGGATGTTTGCTTAAACCCAATGGAGTATGGAGAATCAAAGAATAAGGAAGACAGGATGAAGCAGGATTGAAACAATGCTAGCATGCTAAGGTTTTATGCTGGCAAATTAATACATTTTACAATAATTAATAAAATTGAAGTCAGGAAAATCAGAATTCTGGGGTAAAATACATATTTGCCTTCATGTCTGATCAAGATTGTCAAAACTTCTGTGATAATAAGAATGAGCCCAGACACTTAACCCTAATAATTTCCAGTCCCTTTCCTTGAAAAAGCTTATTCATTTGGTTTGGGCTGGCTCCCAAGAATTTGATTGGAACAAGTAACCCAGATATTTCTTATCATTAGAAAATTTCAAGAAACATGGTGACACAGGCCACAGTTCAAAATGGGATTTAGTGGATGCCCATCATCTATTTTTCTAAGGCCAATTTAGTTACAGTATAGCACTCAACGACTGTCCCAAGCATAACGTTTTTGGACTTTAAAAATTGAAAGTGGTTGTTTATTTTCAGGTGTGAGTTTTCCCATATATCAGTGCTCCATGAAGCTCTCAGATTGTGGTCCCACTTCTAACCATAATCCATAAAACTAGTTAAAATATCTTGCATAACTAGATTTAGATGAAGTGATACATAGTAGGTAGATATATGGAATGATAGATAATAGATCACCAAGAGAAACTGAGGACTCCACATTTAGCTGTCAGGAAAGACCTATAATAAATGTTGTTAGGGAGTTGCAAGTGTCAAGGTGATCAAGAAAGTAATAATGAGGGCTTTATTCACTTACTCTGATAGTCCAAGGAAGAGGCCAAAAGGAGAAAGCAGACAAATGGCTTCCCCGGTGTTATTATTTCCACATGGAACAACACCAGGAGAGGGTCAGATGTATAAGCACAGTTGGGGGAAGAAGGAGCAGGACGATTTCACTACCCACAAAGCCCTGAATAAAAGCCTCCTGCCATTTTATGAACTCTGACAAGGGGAAGAGCATCTCCCTATAATTAGGTACCTAATCAGTATTTCAGCCAAGTCTCCCTCTCCCTACCCAATAAGGTCTCAGAATGGAGGCATATAGGTTAGTAATACAGATAAGATAAGGATTAGTGGTCTGCAGAAGGTGGGGAAATTGGCTCAGGGCTGAGCCTCTGATTGCAACTTCCTCCAGAGACTGCAATGCATGGACTGTGCACCAAGTGGGGTGGAAAGGGCAGCTCACTGCCATGAGGCAGCCAGTAAAGCCTTTGTCATTGCCCACACTTGGATCTGAAAGATCACACATAAGATTTTGGCCTGGAGCCTGACTCTCCAAATGCCAATATAAATAATGGGTATTTTCCTGACATTGAGATGCTCTCTTCTACAGAATAAATCTATCTGATCTCGTCTATGAAGAAAAATATTCAAAATGGAGATAAATGATTTAATGAGACATATGAATCACTTTATAGATTTGTAATTAATATTAAGCTAAACGGATCATTGCCATATTTGCAAGTAATATTCAGTTTTAAATACTAATTTGCATTCACTTATCTAAATACTAAAGGAATAATGATTTCACACAAGTATAGTCAACTATCTTCAACAAAAGTACAAAAGTAATTCAATGAAAAAAAGATAGTCTGTTCAGTAACTGTTTAATTGCTGCCACAATTAAAAAAAAAAATCTAGCCACAAAATTTGCTAAAAGTAGATCATGGGCTGGCATAACAAAATACCTCAGACTGGGTATTTATTTTTACATAGTTCTGGAGGCTGAAATTTCAAGATCAAGGTGTCAGCAGGTTTGGTTTCTCCTGAGGCCTCTCTCTTGGCTCACAGGTGTCTGCCTTCTTGCTCTCTCCTCACATGGTCCTTTCTCAATGTACATACATATTCCTGGAGTCTGTCTTTTTTCTTATAAGAATATATGCCACATTGGATTAGGACTTCACCCTAATGTCTAACCAATACCTGTCAATGCCAATCACTGGAGAAGACAGGAGCAATGAGAGTCAGTCATTGCTGCTGGAAATACAAAATAGTACAGCCACTTTGAAGGCCATTTGGAAGTTTCTTTCGTTTTGTTTGTTTACAAAGCTAAACATAATCATTCCATATGTCCTGCACTGCTAGTTATTTACCCAGTTGATTTGAAAACTTACATCCACACAAAAACTTGCACACAAATGTTTACAGCAGCTTTACTCATAATTTCCAAAAACAAAATGCAACCAAGATATCCTTCAACAGGTATAAGGATAAACAAATTGTAATATATCCAAACAATTGAATACTATCTGATGATAAAAAGAAATGCACTATCAAGCCTCAAAAAGACTTAGATGAGTCTTATATACACATTATTAAGTGAAAGAAGTCAGTCTACACAGATTGCATACTTACCAACTGTAGGGTATTCAGCAAAAGACAAAACTATAAAGACAGTTAATAGATTCATAAGAATTGGGTTGGATTAAGAGCAGGGAGGATTGAATACATAGAAAGCAGAGGATTTATTTAAGGCAGTACGACTATTCTTATGATCCTATTATGGTGAACACATGATGCTATGCATTTGCCAAAACCCATAGACCTTTATAGCCTGAAGATTGAGTTGCGATGTATGAAAATTTTTAGAAAATACTGTAGAAGAAAGGGATCTCAGGATAAAATGCAGGACACAACAAAATAATATCACTGCATTATAAGCATATAAAACAACTTCTCTGAAGGAGATGGGGGAAAGATCCTGACCCAATTAACTAGAAACAAATTGAGTCTTCAAGACCAATGACAAAAGAACCTCTACAAAAGCATTGCACTCTAGCTAATTGTTTCCCACAAAGATACAGGTTATCCATTCTGCAACATGTCTAGATACTTGAACAGATATGTCACCAGAGAAGATAATATGGAAGGCAGCTAAACACTTGAAACAATGTTCACCATCACTACCTGTGAGGGAAATGAACCATATCACACACACTAGAATGGCTACATAAAAGGTATTCACCACATCAAGGGCTAGTGAGGCTACAGAACAACTGGAACTCTCAGATATTGCAGGTGGAAATGCAAAACAGTCCAGCCACTCCAGAAAATTATTTGACTGGTTTTTTATAGAGTTAAATATAGACTTACCATATGACCCAGCATTCCTACTCCTAGACATTTACTCTAGAAGAATGAAACATTATATTTCCGACAAAAATCTATATGCAAATGCTTACAGCAACTCTGTTCAAATTGCCAAATACTGGAAACAGTTCAAACATCCTTCAGTGGGGCAATGGATAAATTGTAATCCATCCATACATGAAATATTATTCAGCAATAAAAAGGATGAAAATGAGCTGAGCTCAGTGGCTCAGCCTGTAATCCCGCACCTTTGGGAGGCTGAGGTGAGTGGATTGCCTGAGCCCACGGGTTCGAGACCTGCCTGGGCAGCGAGACCTCATCTCTACAATAAATCAAAAAAATTAGCTGGGTGTGGTAGTGTGCACCTGTAGTTCCAGCTACTTGGAAGGCTGAGGTGGAAGGATTGCCAGAGCCCAGCAGGTCGAGGCTGCGGTGGCCGAGAGCGGCCACTGCACTCCAGTCTAGGCGACAGAGTGAGACTCCAACTCAAAAAAAAAAAAAAAGGGATGAAAATGCTTTTTTATTTAATTTTAATTAGTGTAAATTTAAAAATGGATATTTGATTTAGTTTTTGAGTCATTTTAAGGTATGTTTGGAATAACTTGGATATGTCAGTTTTCTTTTTCAACTGTAAATCTTATAAAATCTAAACACAGATTAGGTATATCTGATAAAATGTAACTTTTGAATTGAGATATGCTGTAAGTGTAAAATTTTACACTGGATTTTGAACTTTCAGTATAAAGCAAGAATAAAAAATATCTTTTTTTATCATTTTAATGTGCATTACATTTTTGAAATGACAATGTTTTAGATTTATTTAGTTAAATAAAAATATTATTGAAATTAAAAAATATGTCATGAAGAGCAGTTAAGTTATTGTGTAGGAGATAAAAAGATGCAAGGAAGAATGAAGTGATAGTGAAAATCACAGAATGCTAAAGAGCTTTGGGAAATACACAAGAAAAGGATTTAAATGTGAGGATGATTCTGATTACTCAATCATCACAGTGAATTTGGTGATGAACTGATTGAGCTCTGAGGCTCCACTCACCAAGTATTAAACTAATTTTTCTTTTAACAAATTGGCTTATGGAGATCATTGAGATTAGCATCTTTTTAAAACTAATGAAGAGAGGATTTAAATGCTCCTGTGTGCTCCTTCAATAATTCCAAGATCCTTTCAGAAGGAAAAGTTGGATCAGATAAGAGAGGGTCAATTAACATTTTAAAGACATAAAACCAATTTTTAAGGTGAAGACTTTGTTTTACATTGGCAGATCAAATATTCCAATTTATGAAAAAAGAATTTAGGTTACTACAAGTAAAGACTTAATACCATATTTTTATTTTCATCATATGGGTGCATCCCTTTATCTCTTTATTTTCCTAGATGAAGCATTTGTGCTATTTGGTGGGAGACTATGAAATATTGCAATCCTGAAATCTTTTATTGTGTATTGCTTAATGGCATTCTAATAACTTTTATTTAATTATTTATTGGCAACAGAGTCTCACTTTGTCACCCAGGCTGGAATTTAGAGATGTGATCATAGCTCACTGTAACATCAAACTCCTAGGCTCAAACAATTCTCCCACCTTTGCCTTCTGAGTAACTAGGACTATAGGCATGGATAACCACATCCAGTTATTTTTAAAATTTTTTGTAGAAACAGGATCTCTCTTTGTTGCCTAGGCTGGTCTTGAGCTGCTGGCCTCCAGTGATCCTTTTGCCTCAGCCTCCCAAATTACTAGGATTACAGGCATGGGCCACTATGCCCAGCCATAATTCATTTATTATAGGCATTCTTTCCAGGATACAAAGTGTATCTGACGAGATTCCATGTTCAAATCAAATATAAAATGTGTGGATTTTTTTGTCTCTTTCCACTTTTTCTGTAGCAATAATAGTTCTTTCAGAAATTTTTTTAAATCCATGATTAAATCTCTCCTACTTTTTTTTTTTTTGAACACTTGGGTTCTGTTAAAGACAGTCTCATTCTCATGATTATACACACACTACACACACACACACACACACACACACACACACACACACACACACACAATGTACTAGTTGTTTTTATTTTCCCCTATAGAAAATAGGCAACAAAGAGGCAGACTCCAAGGATAACATGGCCAAAATATACCATTGTCTCCCTTCTTTCCCTTCTCTTCCTTTCTCTTTCTTTCTCTCTCTCTCTCTCTCTCTCTCTCTCTCTCTCTCTCTCTCTCCTTATTTCTCAGTAATAGTTTTCATTTGATTTTATAAGAACACCAGCCAGTGTCCATGCTGATTGGATAGCTATACTTTCTCATTGATTGGAACTCATAACATACCAAATGTTACTTTAAATTTTTTACTTCTCCTGGCTCTGTCAGGGCAACTGCCACTGTGTGCTGGAACCATGTGTGGATTAGCACCGAGACTGGAATCCTGAAAGGGACGAACCTTTAGTGAAAACAGGCCTCAAACTTCACAGCATCAGGGCAGCCACCACACAAGGCGGTGGTGAACACCCTATGCCGGGGCGTGGGCCACAAGACCCAGATCCTGGTGGGCTGTTCAGACAGGACAGTGAAGCACAGCACCAAGGAGGGTATATTCCAGAGTCAGAAGCACGGCCTGGTCAGGGAGGGCACATTCTGGGGCTTTGCCCAGGCCAATGGCATCCTCATCACATGTGTGGATTCTGGGATTCTCAGAGTCTGGAGTGACAATGACAGGGGAAAAATCCTCTGACTCACTCCTGAAATTGAGAGTGGTCCCTGGGGTGTATAGGATGCATCAAGACCAAAAACACCTTTGTTGTGGTTGCCACGGGTGGGAAGAAGAGAGCCTTTAAGGTATGGGACCTGCAGGGGTCTGAGGAACCTGTTTTCAGGGCTAAGATCATGTGGAATGAGTGACTGGACCTGCGGGTTCTCATCTGGTACCAGGATATACAGTTCCGCTCTGGGTTGCAGAAGCTTGTCATCACCTGCACAGGGTACCACCATGTCCGTGTCTATGATCCAGCCTCTCCCCAGTGCCGGCCAGTCCTAGAAAGCACCTGTGGTGAGTACCCACTAACAGCCATGGTCTTCACTCCTGGGGGCAATTCAGTGATTGTGGGGAATATTCATGGACAGCTGGCAAAACTAACTTTTGGCAAGGGAACATACTGGGCTGTCTGAAGGGGTTAGTAGGTAGAGTCTGTGGATTGCAATGCCACACTTCAAAGCCTCTACCATCCACTTGTGGCTTGGACAGAGTCTTGGGGACACACAGGATCCCAAATCCACGTGGCTGGGAGCATAGGGTTTATCTCAAGTCTCACTAAACTGAACTGCCTTCTCCTGTCAGGCAGGGATAACTGGAAGGAGAGCTCCAAGAGCCTTAGGAGCCCAACAAGGTGTCCCTAGAAGACACAGAGGCAGATGAACTTTGGGCACCTTTGTAGGCAGCTGCTAAGGGGAAGTTCCCTAATTTGGAGCAGACCCAAGGAGCTCCCCAGGTCAGATGAAGAAAATAAAAAAGTGGCTGGTGTCCTTCAGCCCCTGAAGCCCTTGTGCCCACTTCGCAAATAAACAGCTGAACACTCCTCCCACCAATTTATTTTTACTGTTATTCATTGTTAATTCAATGAATATTCATTGAGCCTCTACTCTGGACACTGAGGATAAAATGGTATGTAAAAATCAATCCTGTCTTTACTTTCATAAAGCTTATAGTCTAGTAAGATTTTGTTCACATATTTGACTATGGTTTTATTCTAAAAATATGCTTTGGGTAATTATACATGTATTGATCTTATGCCTGTAATTAAATTTCAAGCACTTATAGCATAGTTTCTATTTTTGCATCAGATATAATGCCCAGAATATGGCTTGCAAAAACTGGAAAAACCATTAGAGAACCATTGAAAGAAAGAAAGAAAGAAAGAAAGAAAGAAAGAAAGAAAGAAAGAAAGAAAGAAAGAAAGAAAGAAAAAGTTGAACTACAAAATAAGAAATTGGCCGGCAGAAGACTGAAGGGTCAACACAGAAAGCTATTTTCAGTAGTTATTGATTTGATAAACTTGAAGAAATCTCTGTTCAAAATCTCATGAGAGTCTTTGCCAAACAATTTCCCTCATTTGCTAGTTTACATTTTTCATGTCATCAATAGTTTATTTAGTAACAGATTTCAGAGGCAGATTTTCAATGAATCTCCCTATTCTTACACATAGAAAAATGAACCAGAAGACAGTTTGATTTGCTCAAGAACATATCAGCTGAATATAGACAAGCAGCAGAAGCAAGACTATACTTACACTGTAACTTTTTTTGTATAGGACAGTGAACAGAGGTATAACTTACACTGATGAAAATAAAAGAACACATGAATCAAAACATAGAGTCATGAAACAAAATAGAATCCAGAAACAGATACACACATATAAAGTTATCTGATTGAAGTATAACACTCTAAGTTATAAACATCATGGTTTTAGTCAGCTTAGGACTTCCAGGCCAGGCAAGATGGCATAGACTTCATTTCTCTCTGCTCCTCCAGATTAATACAACTACAAACCCTGGAAATAATACAGTAGACAACCAAAGGCAGTATTCTGAAAGGTAGTAAGAGGAAAGACACCTGATTTGAGGGCCCAGAACTGGAGGAACAACACAGCTGTGGAACATTGTATGTCCTCTGACCCCTACCCCCACAGAAGAAGAGCAGCCCAGGCCCTGTGTTTTCTTTTCTTTCTTTCTCTCTCTTTTTTTTTTTTTTTTGAAGTGGAGTCTCACTCCATCGCCCAGACTGGAGTGCAGTGGCCGCTCCCGGCCACCGCAGCCTCGACCTGCTGGGCTCCGGCAATCCTTCCACCTCAGCCTTCCAAGTAGCCGGAACTACAGGCATGCGCTACCACGCCCGGCTGATTTTTTGATTTATTGTAGAGATGAGGTCTCGCTGCCCAGGCAGGTCTCAAACCCGCAGGCTCAGGCCCCTGTGTTTTTTGATACAAAACCTAGCAATGGAAGAGACAGCTCAGGTAGTTTCATTCCTCTTCCAAATCAAATGCGAGTTCCTCCAACAAAACCAGGCTAAACTAGGCGAGTCCAGTAAGTACCAAAGGCAAACAGTTTATTGGAAGCCTGGTTATGTAAGTGACCTGAGGGGCCAGACATGCTGTCTCTCACTGGGAGATTCTGGGTCAATATGATGTCACTTGTAAAAGGAACCCCATTTGACTCCCATCTGAGACAAGTGATATCAAGGTGAATCTTGTATTAAAACTATCTGACCAAGGATTTAAAACAACCATCACAAAACCTCAATCCAATTAGAAAAAAGAGTAAAAATAGAACAAAATGGAAATTATAGAACTTAAAAATATAACAGAAATAACCATAGGTTGATAGTAGTAGAGTGTTGGTGACAAAGGACAGAACCAGTAAGGTTGAGGGCAGATGACTAGAATGTACTGGATAAGAATAACAATGAAGAAATAGACTGAAAAACCAACCAAGCAAACAGAACCTTACAACATGTAGGACAATAACAAAAATTTCCCATATTTGAGAGTGGGACTAAAAGAGTATTTGAAAATAAAGTGACTGAAAATTTCCCAAATTTGGTAAAATATATAAGCCTACAGATTCAAGAAGCTTAACAAGCCTCAATCAGGATAAGCCCAAAGATACATTATTAAATATCAGAAACTACAAATCAAAAGTCTTGATAGCAGCCAGATAAAAATGATGCACCATCTATAGGGGAAGATCAACTCCAAAGACAGTGAATTTTTTTTTTTCATCTGAAACCATGGAAGCCAGAAGGAACTGGCATACTTTTCAAGTTCTGGAGAAAAGAACCATAAACCCCCAAAAGTCATTTAAATTATCTTTCAGGAATGTAGGCAAAATAATGACATTCACAGCAGAGGATAAGCTAAAAGAACTTTTGCTAGTAGACCTATGCTTAAAGACTGGCTCTAATGAAGTTTTTCAAATGGAAAGGAAATAATTTTTTAAAAAAGAAATCTGGAAAAATGGGAAAGAAGAATAATAAAAAGAGCAGAAATATGGGTACATAATATATACTATCCTTATTAAGAGTTTTAAAATCATATGTAGTGGTTGAAACAAAAACTATAACAATATCTGATACTCAAGACAATAATATTTAAACATGAGGAAGGAAAGCAGAAGTAAGGTTTCCAAGCAACTAAAGTGGTAAAATGTTCATACTGACTGACTGTGATGTCACGTATGTCTGTTGTAATGCTCAGAGCAATTACTAACAAAACTATATAAAGAAGTGCTCTGACAAACATAAATTAAGGTAAAATTCTAAAAAATGTTCAAGTAATTCACAAAGTAGCAAGAAAAGAGAAATAAAGAAATTAGAACCAGAGTGATTAAATAGAAAATAATTAATAAAATTGCAGACTTGAGCTCTAACATATTAATAATTACCTTAAATGCAAATGATCTAAACACACCAATCAAAAGAGAGATTGGCAAGATATATAATAAAACATGGCCCAAGGATACGCTTTTTACAAGAAACTCACCTTAAGCTCAATGACATAAGTACAGCTTGAAAGTAATGGGGTGGAAAGAATATACCATGCAAATATTAATTGGAAAAAAAAGGAGGAGTGTCTGTATTAATGACATAAAGTAGAAATTAAGGCAAAGAAAATTGCCAAAGTCAAAGAAAAAATATCACGTAATGACAAAAATGTAAATCCACTATGAACACATAAGGATCCTAAATATGTACACATCAAACAATAGAGCCTCACAATACATGAAACAAAGCTGACAATGCAGGAAAGATAAATAGAAGAAAAATCATGATTACAATTGGGAACCAATAGTTCATCTATGCAACTGCTAGAACTACAAGACAGAATACAGGCATGAATATAAGAGATCTTAACAACATAATCAATCAATAAAATTGAATTCATATTTATAGAAGAACATTCAATCCAACAAACTCAGAATACACAATTTTTCAAGTGTCCATTCACCAAGACAGATCATAACTTGGGCAATAAAACATATCTCAACCAATTCAAAAGTCTGAAATCAAACAGTGTTCTCTGATGCTAGGGATCCTAATGAAATCAATGAGAGAAAGACAACAGGAAGATCTCTGAGCATATTGAAATTAAACAACATGCTTATAAATAATCCATAGGTCAAAGCAGAAATCTTGAAGCAAATAAAATATGTAGAACTGATTGAAAATAAAAATACAATGTATCAAAATATTTAGGATGTTTCTAAAGCAGTCCTGAGAGAAAAAATTTTAGCACAAAATTCATATATTTAATACGAGAAAAGCCTCAAATCAATCACCTAAATTTGTACCTCAAGAAACTAAAAAAACAAAGCACAAACTAAACCCAAAACAAGTGCAAGGAAGGGATAATAAACACAAGAGCAGCAATTGCTGATATTACAAATGGAAAACAAAAGGCAAAAATCCATTTTTTAAAACATTCTCTTAAAAAATAAACAAGATTTATAAACCTTATGAAAGATTTGCAAAAATAAAGAAAGATAACACAAATCACCAATACCAGGAATAAAACAGGGACTATCAATACAGATCCTAAAATTATTATAAGAAAAATAAGGGAATACCACAAACAACTTTACACTTCTAAATCTGAAAATTTAAGAGAAAAGTACCATGCCTCAAAAACTGCAAATCACCTGTGGTAGTCCTAAAACTAAGGTCTAATATATGCTGTCTTCACATCTAGATGGCCTTGAATTGGCCTAACTGCAAGTTTTCCTTGAACTCAGATCCTGCGGTTAAGGTCTTCTAACCAAACCATCCTCTTTGTTAAGAGAACCTGTTTATCCCCGAGTTACAGGTTTAGGTTTCCTGCTAATTCACAGATTAGTCAAATGAATAATGAAGAGCCAATCATATACACCTGTAGGAACTGAGAAATGCCTCATCCTCTTAACCACAAAGTCTGCTTTTCACAGCCCCTGATTGTGTTCCTGTGAGCAATCCTCTGTGTGGCATGTGATATCCCTATCCTGTAGGCAGTGAGTATATATGACTAATTAATTGTTGTCAATCTCATCTGTCCATTGTTGGGTGTTGTGTGGTTGACCATCCCCATAACCCTAGGGTAGGAACCCTTCTTTCTTCCATGGGATAAATGAGAAGTGATGAAAGCATTGCCAAATCTCAACCAAGATAAAATAGACAATCTAAATATTCTACAACTATTTAAAAAATTGAAAATAATAATTTGAAAGCTCCTCTAAAATAAATCCACAGTCTCAGGTGGCTTCTCAGGTGGCTTCACTGGAGAATTCTACCAAATACTTAATGAAGAATTAACATCAACTTTATACATTCTCTTCCAAAAAACAGAAGGGGAAAAAGTGCTTCCAAATTTATTTTATGAGGTTGGTAATACCCTGATACCAAAACCAGACAAAGACATCACTTACAAGGAAAACTACAGACAACTTTTTTTAACTTAGGCACAAAATCTTCAACAAAATTTTAGCAAACCAAACCCAACAGTGTATTGAAAGAATTGTACACCATAAGCAACTGGAATTTTTCCACCTGTGCAAGAGTGGCTCAGTTTTGAAAATCAGCCAATGTAATACACTATATCAACAGGTTAAACAAACAAAAAAAAGTATGTTTCTGTCAGTTGATATAGAAAGCATTTGACCAAAGCCAAAACTCTCAACAAACTAGGTATAGAGAGTGACTACCTCCACTTGATAAAGGACATCTCCATAAAAACTTACAGCTAACATCAGATTTAGTGGTAAAAGACAGATTGACTTTCTCTTAAAAACAGGAGCATGAAAAAAATATTTGCTATCACCATAGCTATTCACCATAGTGCTATGAGTTTTAGATAGTGCAATAAAAAAAGAAAGAGAAATAAATGGTGTATCAATTAGAAAAAAAGAAAGTTGTCCCTATTTGAAGATGACATAATTGGCTACACAGAAAAATTCCAAGAAATCTACAAATAAAGACATAGAACTAATAAATGAATTCAGTATGTTGCAGGATACAAGATCAACACACAGACATTAATCACTTTTCAATATCCTCCTATAGAAACTAAGTAGAACCAACCAACATGTAGAAACTAAAATGAAAAGCATAATATTACAATCACTCCAGAGAAAATCAAATACTTATGTAAACACTCAAGAAAACATGTAGATAATCTGTATGCTGAAAATGACAAAATCCTGAAGAAAATAATAAAAGAAGACCTAAATAAATGCAGACACATCCCATGTTCATGGATTGGAAGACTCCATGTAGTAAAGATGCTCATTCTCCTCAAAATTAATCTATAGATTTAATACAATTTATATCAAAATATGAGTGTAATTTTTTTTAGACGTAGACAAGTTATTCTAAAATTTAGTCATATATGGTGGTGTGGTCCTGTAATCCCAGGTACTCAGGAGCTTGATGGGGGAGATTCCTTTGAGCCGAGAAGTTTGAGACCAGTTTGGGCAACATAGTAAGATCCCATTTTAGAAAGAAAGAAAGGAAAAATAAAATTTACATGGCAAGACATAGACTCAACAATAGCTAAGACAATTTTGAAAAAGAAGAATAAACGTGTAAAATCACTATCCCCAATATAAAGTTTTGCTATATCTATAGCAGTCAAGACTGTAGTACTGTTGAAGGCATAGACATATAAGTCAAGTGGAACAGAAAGGAGAATCTGGAATTAACCCCTCAAAGACGTGAGCAATTGAATTTTGACATAAGTGCAAAACAGTTCAATGGAGATGCTAAAGTAATTAAATATTCATAAACAAAAAAAGAAAAAGAAAAGAAAAAGAACCTTGACCTACACGACACTTTATACATGAATCAAATAAAAATAGGTCACAGACTTAAATATAAAATACAAAAAAAATTTTATCTTAGAAAAAAAACAGAGAAAATCTTCAGACTCTGGAGCAAGACAGAGTACACAGAGAAAAGAAAACATGATCACATGATCAACTGGACTTTATAAAAATATAGAGCTTTTGTTTGGTTAAAGAGTTTGTTAGGAGGATGAACAGACAAACTACAGAGTGAAAGAAACTATCTGCAACCATATATCCATATAAAGACTGGTATGTAGAATATAAAAAGGATTCTCAATTTCAGTAGCAAAAAAACAGACAATCCAAATAAGAAATAGACAAAAGCCGTGAAGACACAGATCTCCTCCAAATTATATACAGATGGCAAATAAAATATTCAACCTCCCTTGGGAGACCAAAGTAGGAAGATAGATTGCAGGAAGCCAGGAGTTTCAGACCAACCTGGGCAACTCTCTCTCTCTCTCCAAATATATATATATATTATTTATTATTTTTTTAAATTAACCAGGCATGGTGGGATGTGCTTGCAGTCCTAGCTACTCATGGGGCTGAGGCAGGAGTCTTGTTTGAGCCCAGGAGTTCGAGGCCGCAGCAAACTATAATCATATCACTGCACTCCAGCCTAGGCAACAGAATGAGACCCTCTCTCTGAAATAAATAAATAATACAAAAAAATTCAAAATATTCAGCCTTATCAGCAACCAAAGAATTGCAAATTAAAACCACAAT
Organism: Carlito syrichta; assembly: GCF_000164805.1. Lineage (NCBI taxonomy): Eukaryota > Metazoa > Chordata > Mammalia > Primates > Tarsiidae > Carlito > Carlito syrichta. The sequence continues at coordinate 723,002 of NW_007249966.1, read as the reverse complement.
AAAATAAACCTACCTATCAGAATGGGTAAAATAAAAAATGCTGATAGCATCAAATGCTGTTGATGAAGGGGAACTGGATCCCTCATACATTGCTTGCCAGAATATAAGAAGGGTTCAGTCATTCTGGAAAATAGTTTAGCAATTATGACATGACCCAGAAATTGCACTCCTGGGCATCCATTCCAGAAGAATGAAAACTTATATTCACACAAAAATCTGTACACAAATATTCATAACAGCTTTATTCATAATAGCCAAAAACTAGAATCAACCCAAATGTCCTTCAGCAGGTGAGTAAGTTCAGCAAACTGTATTCCTACCATATAATGGGATACTACTCAAAAATAAAAAGAAACAAACTATTGATACAAACAGTTAACTTGGGAAAATCTCTGGGGAATTATGCTAAGTAAAAAAGGAAAACCTAAAATGTTGCCTATTGTATGATTCCATTTGTATAACAGTTTTGAGGTGACAAAAGGTAGAATTTGAAAACTGATTGGGGGTGGGGTTGGGGGATGAAGAGAGGTGGATTTGGTAACAAAAGAACACCAGGAGAGATCCTCGTGGTGATGTAACTCTTCTTTATCTTGACTGCAGTGATCAGTACATGAACCTACACATGTCATAGAGCTGTATACAACTAAATTCATGCACGTGTACACATATAGATGTGCAAATAAATATAAGTAAAACTGGGCATGTCTATAAGATCAGTGTCAATATCCTGGTTATCATAATGTGCCATCGTTTTGGAAGATGTGAATATTGGGGGAAACCGAGGGAAGCATACAAAGGATCTCTATTTTTTACAACTCCATCTGAATCCACATGATTCAAAAAGTATTTTCATTAAAAGAAGCTTTGGTAGTAGGTTCAAGTATTCTACAATGGATATAAGAGAAGAATTTCTTTCTTTTTTGGGGATTACTAATTTCAAAGTATTGCAACATGAGAAATATTTTCTCCTAAAACTACAAACAAACAAATTAATTTAAATAGCTCTTCATATAGTTTATAAAGCTTAGACATATCCCTTGTGTCATCTGATTCTTATTGGTCCTTTGAGGTATTGCTATTATTAATTCAATTCTATGGGTAAGGAAGGACACAGGCACAGAAAGATGAACAGTTTGATCGTCATGGCACTGTCAGTGAGGGGCCCAGTCAGTACCCTAAAACAACTCTTCTGATTCCATATTTTATCCTCTGTATCTCAATAAATGAACCATTTCTTGATGATTCACAAAGACTTTCAAATCTTACATGGTGCCAGGCTCATCAATAATCATATTGCTCATCATGAGTAATATTATAGGTGGAAAGGCTGTAACAGACTTGGATTTGACACTTTTTTGATGTCAAAGTTCCCCCTTTCAATAAAATAGAGGGGAAAAAAAAGTTCTTTGAGCCAGTTTGAATAAATAATATTTTATTTTATTGACTAAAAGTCTTCAAATACATATGAAAAAGTGTCCCAAATAAAGCATAATGTAAAAAAATGAAAAACATGACCAACAAATTACATATGAAGGGATGCTGACCAATGCTGACCAGGCTTTTTGGTTTGTTGCAAAAAATGTTGTTATTCTTGTGAATTCTTATACTTGAACCTTTGGGTCAAATGTGCTGATTTAGTGAAAATGTATGATAGTCAGTGAATTCTCTTTGGTTGTTATACCTTATGATAAATGATTTTGAGCTTCTCAGCATATTAACCACTATCAGGATACATACTTTCAGTATGTATCAGGATACAACTATGTATCAGGCTACAACTTTCAGTCAGAATAGGTACAAAGAAATGCCATCTAACTGTAACATTGAGCCAGATGATTTGATTTCACTCTGGTTTCTTAACTAGCTGAGCTCTCATAGCTGTGAGGAAACAAAACTTGAACTACAGCACTGAAAAGAAAGGGATTACTATCAGCAACAATCTGAGTTATTTCATGCTTGAATGGAATTCACACATTTTATCATCTGATAGGATAAAATGTAGTAACAATTTTTTTAGTATTCATTTTATTTCCATGTAAAATGGCTGAACTAAATTAAGCCCTTGTTTCCATTTATGTTTTTATACCGAAACTATGAGAATGCAACTGTATATCACTTTTGACAGTCACAAATCTGTATTTCCAAAAATTTAAATAATGTTAGACAATTATCTTCAGCAAAGATCCAAAGCATCGCAATTAAGTAACATTGGAACGCACAGCAAATGCCTTACATCCAACAAAGTAGACTTAGAAGGATGTAGAACTGTCATTTCACCCTGAGCTCTTATCCACCTGACTCTGCTGCTTCTAGTGTTTCAAGTCTTTTCTTTGGGATCAGCACAGCAAAGCACAACTTACCCAATGATTTAATGATTGGTTAATTCTTTCTTCTCCCAATGGAAAGGCAGTAGCAACAAAATAGATTGTTGGCTCTGTGATGTGAAACATGGACTTACACAGATGTGGGCTTATCATCACCTGGGTATATGACTGACCAAGTCAGTGAGCTTTTTGTACAATTAGTTTAATTTGGGCCTGAGGATGTTTCAGTCTTCATTATCACTTTTGTGTTAATCCACTCTTTTCTAATCACCTTTTTCAGCTTTAATTTTTAACAACACTACTATACATCAAGTCTTTGAAATCAGTGATCTGTTTGTTATTTAACGCTGAAGCATTTGACATTTCTTGCCTTAACAATTTTAAAAACACACATAAAACTCTGTAATTAATACACTAGGTCAAAAGTTTCATTCTGTTTTACAGTTGACTCATCCGATCTCTGTCACTATATCACTGTCATTTAAAACATACTATTTAAATCTAATTTTTACATTTCAAAACTTATCTTCAGTAGTAACTAAGTATATTTTCTGTGGAGCTATTTCTGAGAAGGTTATTTTTTCAGAATATGAGACTATATATGTATGTTTATACTATATATGTATGTTTATAATCTTGTGAGTTTAAAGTCTGTTTTCTGATACCGTATGTATATACTTGTAAAAAAAAATTTTTGTATAACTCTGTGATAATGTAGTTCCCCCAAATTTATTTTAAAAGCCTGTTTCTAGTGACTGAGAACACTGTCGGGAACTGCTCCTATTTTCTGCACTTGCCATTTCAGTTGTCTCCCCCACACCACCTTGCTCCTCCTGTCAGAAAAGGCAAGGACACTGAACAAGTGGCTCTCAACCTTGAGGCCTGTGTTATGCTTTTCAAATGAAATTCATTTAAAAATGAATAAGCAGAAATGAATGACTAGGTTGATCCACCTCAATCTTTCCAGCTGCTCCTGTTTCACGTGAATTATGAATGTTCTACAAAGGTCTTTGGGAACAGCAGTTCAACTCTAGAGTAACAGCTGCCTCCCCGTGTCCCCCTAAACACAGCCACTATGTAGTCCTGAGCAGTGCAACCATGGCTAATCATGACATCACACTAGAAACGCTGATCCTTACAACTGCAGAGTGCGGATGGGACAGATGTGCCTCAAGTGTTTCATCAGAATTTAACTTTTCCTTAAACTATCTTTTCACAGCAAAACAATGACAAAAACACTCAATGTTAAAACTGCAATAAGCTTACAAACTTGAAAAACTTAGACATTTCAGATAGGCAATAAATTTCATATGAAAGCAATATATTCCAAATTTCAAAAATCTGACAAGTTCTCTAGAGTACCTTTCATCAGTAGATGGAAACTTTCAAGCTGCATGATCTTCTGCCAGGTACGTCTGAATGTCATTCGCTGGTTTGAGGTTGAATCTATTTCAAGGCATGTCATGGCGGCACAGTAATGGCAGGATAGCAAAAGGTGGAGTTGGGTCTGGCCCACTGAATGTTAAGCCCACAGTGCTGAAGAGAGGAGAGTTTTGGATGATAGAAGGGACATTTGGTTTTCTTACAAGGGAAGGAACAGCAGAGCTGACTCCTCCAAGGTGATGCTGGTGTTGTAACTGGCCTTGGAAGCAGCATTGGGGTTCTTGTACTCACATGAATGAAAGGACAATCTGGCTTAGTACACATGGATGAACAAAATATTTTCCAGCAAATTTACAATTGGGGAAGGCTTTGAAGGGTGCCTCGGGGTGATGGTAGGTACACTCGTCGTGGTTCCCTCAGGGGGTCAACACATGCTGTGCCCCAGGAGCGGCTCCAGCTTCAGTCCATAGTCGGCTGGCTCATCCCGCGGGACTCATCTGAATCTCTGCCATCACTGGGTCCATCTGCAATTGGGATAAAAATTGCCTCTGTTGAGTTCCTCGATTTTTTTCCTATAGTGTCCCTTTTTGTTTCCTTCTATTGAATGGGGGATGGGGTGATTATTTCGACGGTCCTGTTTTGCCCCTGGACCACTTCTGCTAGGAATTCTTCTTGAGAATCGGGTTCTGGGAGCAACTGGAAACGTCTGTTTCTGTGGGACTGCAGAAAAGTTCATTGTTTTTGTTCCAGATTCTTGAGCTTCAGCGCTAGCCTTCAAAATCAGACTCCTGTTAGCTTATTTAAAAGGTAGAAGAGAAGGTCTCCTCTCTAGCTTTGCTGGCCGAGACACACTGCTGGCGATGCCTCCCATGTGGGACCGCAATCATCCTCTTCCTTTTCCTCTTCTCTATCTTGATTGAATTCTTTTTTTTTTTTTTTAAGTTTCTCATCTGGGTTCTTTTAAAAATTTTTTTATTTTAAAGATGTGGGGTACAATTCAGGATTAGGAATACAAATGTTCATTATGCAGGTGCCCTTGTTGATGAGGTGTGCCCCTCCCCTCCCCTGGCAGATACCCACTACTGCCAATCCCTTTCCTAGCGTATTACGATAATTGTTCAAGGTCCACTTATGAGTGATTGAAGATTTTTGGACTTTTACATCCTAGCCAAAGGCAACGGATACAGCCTGCTACATGGAACGGCGTCTCAGATGTCCACACATCCAGGTGCACATAGTACAGATAAAGCCTTAGCTACAACAAGATAACCGCGGAACAGCTCGTCTTTTAGGTAGCAACATAATTATGTTATAGCTTCCTCACAGACCTTGAATCCCTTCCAACTTTCTTTGTGCTTGATTATAAAATAAACATGCTGAGCTAGTTTGGAGACACTTCTCCTCCATCCAAGGAAAGTGTCCCACCTGACCCCAGCTTTTCTTTATGTCTTTGTGTCTGTGTCTTAATCTCTCACCGCGTTCTCTAGAGACCCTCAAAGCAGCTGCACGGGCCACGGCATTTTCTTCCAAAAATTTTCATCCTCAGTACTCACCTTTTCCGAGCTGTTTCTGAAGAAAGGATTGTAAGTTTCTTCTAGGCTGCTAAGCACACTAGCATCCCGCCTCATACATCTGAGTGCTCTGAATACCTAGTGGCTTGGCAGCATGAATGCTGTTTTGCTGTGGCTGAAATTGTAACCTGTTTACAAGAACACCACTATCTGCATTTCGACTTGTAGGTGGCCACTAAGTTTCCACAGAAGGGCGAGAAGAACCAAATGCAAGTGTCACTGTAGATTTCTTTTCTAAGATAAGGGAGTCTCCTGCCCAAAACTGAGGTCTTCATCAATGAGATCATCTAGCTTAATGCCAATCACATCTTCAGAGGGCACCGGCTCCCTCAGAGGTCTCACCGTTGACATTAGTGGGGTTGCAGCTCCATGGTCATCTATCTGTCTGCCACTAGTGCTTTTAGAATCCTGTGAACTTGCAGAAACTCTGGAATCTCTCTTTTCAAGTCTAGTGTTAGAAACGGCAAGAGGTGGCACTGAAGCCTTGTGCCTTCTCTCATCTCGGACTGAAGCTGCTCTTGTCTGAAGGCACGTTACTATCGAAGACGTTGGTATCAGAGGACTTGAGGGTTCTGTTGTAACGGAACAAAGTTTATCTAATACACCGTGAGGTCATATAGTGAATCGCACTGTGTGGTTCCTTAGAAACAGGGAGAGGTCGTCTGTCACTTGGTCCTGACTTTCCTCGTTAGCCACCATCACCAAATTGCAATCAGGAAGTTCTTTATCCACGTAAACTCTGGTTCTTGCAATTCCCCCTTAATGGGACTCCTGATCCTGCAGTTGGTCTAGGTGCTAACCGCTGCACAGACCAGCTGCAGCTGCCTCCAGCACAGCTCCTGCCACTCCCTGTGATAACCGTTTTGAAGACTTTTCAAATGTTAGTAAACTGTGCATATTAGCTAAGAGAGAAAGGCAATGTGATCTGCCTTTATTAGAAAATTTCTGGATTTACCACTAAGAAGTGGTATCAGGTACTAGAAATTGCAGTTCAGTGTGTCAGAATGAAACCTCTTTCTACACTACCAAATTGAAGCCAGAGCAACTATCCTTTCTTATTTATTTATACTCAGCCCCTTCCAAAAGCAATTGAAGTTGGCAGAGCTAAATAATACCTTCACCTTACGAGGGGTATCCATCTGACAACCACTTGAACTGAATAAATGTGAGAGGAGCAATACATTTAGAAATAAAATAGGGTCAATGCCCAAGTTTACCTAATTAAAGTAGCTTTACTTGGCAAGAATGTTATGTATTCATGAACAAAAACAATTTTAAATTTTATGAAAGTTCCACTGGTACCACTGCCACAATGTGAAATCACAGATTTTGAATCTCAGACCATCTTTTTTTTGTTGTTGTAATTAATACCAAAGTAAATCTACTCATCTCAGTCACATCTTCTTTATTTATGTCCAGTCACCTCCCTGTCACATGTAGCTCTGACCTGGGCTTTATCTTGAATCTTTCCCTTTAGCTCTAACAACTCAACGTTAGGCCAACTTTAATTAAAAATATAAAAAATAGGTCAGGTTCAGTGGTTGAGCCTGTAATCCCAGCACTTTGGGAGGCCGAGGCAAGTGAATTGCCTGAGCCCGCGGGTTTGAGAACAGCACAGGCAACTTGGCGAGACATCATCTCTACAAGAAATCAAAAAATAGTGGGAGGTGGTAGCATGCACCTGTAGTTTCAGCCGCTTAGAAGGCTGAGGCAGAAGGATTGCCGGAGCCCAGCCGGTTGACGCTGGGGTGGCTGTGAGTGTGCCACTGCACTCCAGCCTGTGTGACAGAGTGAGACTCCAAATATAAATAAATAAATATAAACAAAAAACTCCAGCATTTTTCTCAAAGTTCATGTGAAAAGCACCATATTATTTTATTTAATTTTCAAAAGAATCACACAAAATATAGATTGTAATTTTCTGTATTTTACTGATTGGGTAATAAAGCCTGAAGAGGTAAAATAACTTTCCCAAAAGCACATGGAGAACTTCAGGCCTGGATAGGAACTTAAGTCTTTTTATTCCTAAATCTTTGCTTTTTTTTTTTTTTTTTTTTTGAGTTGGAGTCTCACTCTGTTGCCCAGGCTGTAGTGTAGTGGCATGCTCTTGGTCAATCACAGCCTCAACCTGCTGGGCTCAGGCGATCCAAGTAGCTGGAACTACAGGTGCATGTCACCACACCTAGCAACTTTTTTTGCTTTATTGTAGAGAGGAGGTCTCTCCAAGTTGCCCAGTCTGGTCTTGAACCCGGGTTCAGGCAATCCTCTCACCTCCACCTCCCAAGGTGCTGGGATTATAGGCGTGAGCCTCCATGCCCAGTCAAATCTTTGCTCTTAATTTCTGTTTCCTGAGCTCCTGAATCTGTTCATTGATGTCAGGCAGGTACTTTAATTTCCCTAGGACTGGGGTCTTGTCCTATTTATTTATTCACTTAGGTCTTTCTAAGAACTAGAGTCCTGCTATCTACTGCCATACACCCCTAACAATGACTGCCCCACTTTCAGAATACGCATCTATAGAAACCTAGGGGCTGTGATCTCCAGGAAAGACCAGACCACATAGACTTCTTGTAATTGAATCAATACTCAGCTTTAGGGATTTGCATAAAGATTATATATCCTCCCCCAACCCTTTTTTTTTTTTTTAAAGATGGGGTCTCACTCTGTTGCTCAGTGGTGTAATCATTGCTTGCTGCAGCCTCAAACTCCTGAGCTCAAGTGAGAATTTTTCTTAGGTAGACAAATTCAATCCTTAAATTTTTAAAAAGAATTATAGTTGGGTTAGTAAGTGTAAGTAGTTTCAGACATCATTGCTTTTGCCTAACACTGGCATTTGTTATATTGGATTACTTTTTATTTAGTTATTATATATGATTGTTGCTTAAGCATTAGCATTACTCTCCTGGATACACAGGTTGAAAATTGGGCTCTTGATGATTTCCTGTTCTACTCAGTTTTCCTCATATTATTCCACAGATATAGCTTTTAAAATCTGCTTATAAAATCTATTAACTCTTATTCTTTTATAAGGAAAATCTGATCTATTTTTTATTAATATCTCAGGCCCAATTTTCAAAATTTCATAATTAGTCCCAGGGCATATATTTTATTCATGTCTATAAACATAAAAGTAGTATCAATAAAAGAGTATAAATGTTCAAGCTTAGAGACTGTGTACTATCAACTACTGGATCTAAAGTGGAATTCTTTTGTATTCCCTGTTGTACCTTGTTTAGGAATCAACATTTAGCAAGGTTTAAGAATTGAATAGAAATAAATGCCTACTTTATCAAATATATTTTACTACTTTGGGAATTTTAAGAGCAGATATTATTATTTTAAGTGATGCCTCATTTTCCAAATAACATGCATTGTAAAGTCACATGTATAATAAATATAATTAAATGTGATTCCATTGAATAAATAACTGTATGTGATGGAATCTCATTGATGAATCTAGAGGTTTTAAAAAGTACTTAAATCAGGCCAGGCACAGTAGCTCATGCCTGCAATTCCAGCAGTTTGGGAGACCAAGGCAGGAGGATTGCTTGAGCCCAGGAGTTTGAGACTAGCTTGGGGCAACATGACAAGATCTTGTCTCTACAAAAAAAAAAAAAAAAAAAAAAAGCAGGGTGTGGTCGCATGTACCTGTAGTACTCAGGAGGTTGAAGTGGAAGGATCTCCTGAACCCAGGAGACCAAGGCTGCAGTGAGCCAGGACAATCATTATCATGCTGCTGTACTCCAGCCTGGGTGACAGAGTGAGACCCTGACTGAAAAAAAAAAAAAAAAAATTATGTCAGAGAAACAGTAATTTTAAGTCATCAACAATTCTATCTAAGCTATTACCTCTAATTAAAAGAATGAATAATACACAAACATAACAAATAGTAAAACACTCCTAAAAAGGAAAACATAGCACTTGATTAGGCAGCTTCCCTCACAAATGTGCCAGCTATGAGGAAATCAACCCCAAAACCTTAACAATTTGGTAACTTTTTTCAAACTCACATGACCATGTTTCCTCTCACCATATATCAGAAACAGTTTTATTGTAGGTTATTAAAATAAGTATTCTACTTTTTCCCATATTTCGAGTCCTGTTCCATTTGGCTTTACTTGGGGACGTCTGTCAATTACATCACAGTGTTTGAAAGCCAATAGACTGGAATGACCAGTGATTGCTCAGCAGTGATGCTTTTCCCCACTTTCTCAGTGTCCTCCCATGTGATAATTGCTCAACACATCTAGCAATGTGTTGATTGAGCTTCTCTTGACTATTATGAAATTGATTATTTATGTCACACTATGAAATGCTGGCATAAAACTCTAAATTCTTTGTTGTGTCTACATTAAACTTTAATATGCATATGACAGAGGGATTGGCACTGTAATTGGGGACAATAGCAGGAATCAAAACTAGTGCATTTCAGGGTGCTCTTCCAGTGAATAGGTGAAACTTGAAAGTTCCAAAATCCTATCCTCATTAGGTGAATTTCTGTTAATTTTAGAATGCCTGACCATATCTATAACATTATTCTTTAATAACAGAAGTTACTGTGATCCTGTTTTACCTAAGTAATCCCAGAATTGGTCGTTTATGCTCTGTGTGTGTATGTTCTAAGTACGCATATTGAACGTATATTCAGGTATAAACACTACAAAGCATAAAAATGTAGAACAGAGAAGAAAAGAAAGCAATAATAAAAAATATTTGGTTAATCCAAAATGTGTCAGTAAAGGGGAAATCAAGAACACCAAATTAAGAACAGATAGGACTAGTAGAGAACAAATAGCAAGATAATAGAATTAAGTCTACTATAGCAGTACTAATATATATGTAAATAGCCTAAACATTCAAAAGACAAGAACGATCACACCGGGTGAAAACAAACAAGATCCAACTGTGTACTTTAAATACAAAGACTCAGATGGGTTAAAAGTAAAGACCACAGCATTGGCAAAAGAATGCCAAAAAGGGGAACTTGAGGAGATGGTAACATTCTGATCAAACAGTTTCAAAGAATATTAGCATTTATGAGATGGTAATAGAAAATTTCCACTTAACTTGAAGGCCACTTGAACCTGGAGCTCACAAGTTTTCAGAAATCCAGTCTCTAATAATAAGCCAAATACAAAAAATACTATTTTAAAGAAAAAGTTAAAGATGCAAAGTTAAATTGACATAATGAAAATATTTTTGCTAAAAATCCAAAAGTGGAAGCTCAGGTTTCTAACAAATATAGAAGCAATTCTCCCAAATACTATCTTGTTCAAACATTTTACAATTTAAATGCAGAAAGATACCAGATCACATCTTTACATAGTGTGACTTAACTGTTATAAATGAAACTGTCTTCACACGAAAACATAAAACAATGAGCAGTTTACTCAGTCTAGTTTTATAACAGTCACATCATTAAACATATAAAAAGGTTTTACAGTTGCTTAATAATAAGGAATTTATGCTTTCCTAGAGATAAAATCATTATCTGGGTTTACATTTAGTTTCCCATCCTTCATTTTATAAACAATAAAATGTAATTAAGTTATATTTCAGAAAATAGCTTAGTCCCAACTGCATTTTAAAATCTTTCAATTTAAAGACATTACAAATGTTATAACTTGTACATATAAGTTGCCAGAATTTATCCACATAGCATATGTTAATTAACTGATCACAGTCATGTGCATTTTTGTATTGTTGGAGGAAACATTATTGTTTTTTAAAAGCTTTATATTCCTCAAAACAAGTGAAAAATTAGACAAATAATTTTCCCCCCTAGAAGCTTCAGATGTGTCTCACAAGCAGGAGCCAAGAGAACATACTGCAAAATACCTTGATGTCAGATACTCTCTATGAGCCACTTACTGAAAGCCCTGACTCACAGTCAGCTCAACTTGGGCTTAATACCAAAAGTTGACCTTGACCTAGGCATACTGCCACTCACAAAAAATGCAGAACACTTCTTTACTCCAGAGCTTTTGGGACTATTTCTTCTTTTTGTGTTTGAAATTGACTTTTGATAGCAAAGTCAAAAGAAGAGCTGTAAGCACTATTTGTACAGAGACTACCTTTGGATTTGTAGCTATTTGTACTTATAGGCTATCTTTAAAAAAAAAAATCTTTATTTGCAATGATCTATAGAGCAGTTACTATTTGTACTGTGTCTGCTTCTCAGTACTGAACAAAGTACATTCATTTCTAACTCTATCTATAGTTTAGTATTATCTCCCAGAAGTTATTTTCCAGAACCTCATAGTTACACCTCATTAATGACTTAATCTCGTTAAGATTGTCTTATCTGCTATAAAATGGAAAAATGATGCGGATTTCACAGAAAATTGTGAAGATTAAATAGGTTACTGGATCTAAAATGCTGAGTGCAAATCAGAACTTGGCACATAGAAAACAATCAATAAAAAGCAAATTGGGTACAATGCACACAGGTGCATGTGGAGGGAACACTTAAAGTACAGACTTCTTCACCATATACAATGCATCCAGGTAACCAAAAATCATTTGTATCCTCTAAAGTATTGGAATAAAAATTAAAGACAAAACAAAAACAAGCGATCTATTTGTTGAAGTTTGTGTTAGGAATGTCTCTTTGACCCCTGGCTCCCAAAAATTGAACTCTGCACTCTAACTCTTTCTTTCTGTCCAAGTGAGGGTTGAAGCATCTTCACCAAGGGCTTAAAACTCATTGTTTCCTTGTATCATGCTCAGTTTTCTCACTACTCAGGTTTAAGTTTACAACCAGGTTAAACCTCAAAAGCAACCCCATGGCCTTAATTAGTGATACTTTACCTAAGACCTCTTTCCTGCAGATAGGACCGAGGCATCAGAAGTAGAGATCTGTCTTTGGGTCCATAACCCGTGCTGCTCATGAATCCTCATTGAGCTCTAAATGTATGTCTCAGAGATGCCTAGAGTTTCACCTTCTCCCTCTCAGTTTCTCTCTGGTGTGCCATTCCTTTTCAAAGTGAATGTCTAGAATCCTTTTCCCATGACCAAAAAATAAGAAACTGTCTAACATATATACCTGAAAGAGAATACATTTTCAAAAGTAAATCTTTAACAGCAGTAAAGAAAGGGCCTTAACTCACAGCTAGTCACTTGAAGCAGAGACTCCAAGTGCCACGGTGAAAGCTGCATTCATGGAATTAATGTCCAGAACTCGTGATAGTGTCGTGTGCTCCCAGAGCTGCCAAATGAGGAAAACAACTCTGATCCTCCAAGGTTTACCATGTAGTAGTGTTACTGGGATGCATGTGTCAATACCTTAAAAAAAGAAACATAGAGTAGTACCCTAAAGGGGTCTCAGAATGAGGCCATGGGAATTCAGAAAAGGGTATGACTAAAGAGAATTGGGAAGACTTCAGTGGAGATTGTATCATTGGACATGGATAGAATTACATTAGGTAGAGAAGACAGGAAGCACATACTGTCTAAGGGGATGAGGGTGGAAGAGCATAGAACATATCCATCACAGGAAAGTTGACTTTGGTCTGAGTATAGGATATCTGTGGGGAAGCAGAAGGAAATAAACCAAAGTAAAGCCAGTTGAAGATTAGAGAATGGAAGGCCTTGAATATCATCATAAGTACTTTGATGAACTCTAAGGGCAATAAAGAGCCATTAACATTTTTTTACTTATGGAGTAGGTGACCCTATGTGTTTTAGGAAGATCATTTTGGTAGTGTACAGGATGAGTTGAGAAAAGAAAAATGACTCCAAATTGGAATTTCAATAATGGGCAAAGAAACTATGAAGACATTATACATGGAACTAAGAAAGGAGGTAGAAAAGACATGGCCAAGGTAAAATCTATCTGGCATCTAGATAAGATGTTGGCTACAGAGTGTTAAGCCTTGGTGCCTAGAAGAAAGATGGTGTTCTCTTCAGAAGATGGAAAATGAAGAGAAGTTGCTGTTTTTTCTGCTGTGGGAGACTTGGGACTACGACTTGTTTTTTTTGGGGGGGGGTATTTGACTTGATAAGGAGAGAGGTAAAGAAAGTGATTGAGCCGGGCTCGGTGGCTCAGCCTGTAATCCCGCACCTTTGGGCGGCTGAGGTGAGTGGATTGCCTGAGCCCACAGGTTTGAGACCCACCTGGGCAGCAAGACCAAAAATTAGCCGGGCGTGGTAGCGCATGCCTGTGATTCTGGCTACGTGGAAGGTTGAGGTGGAAGGATTGCCGGAGCCCAGCAGGTCGAGGCTGTGGTGGCCGGGAGCGGCCACTGCACTCTAGTCTGGGCGACTCAAAAAAAAAAAAAAAAGGAAGTGATTGAAATGAAGACTAGGGAAGAATCACTTCTGGAATTTAATTTGGAGACTTTCTGTTAGGCAAGAGTGGAAGCCATATGCTTGGCAAGGTGAGTGACAACATAATTTCAAAAAAGAAGTCACTCCACAGTGTCCTATCCTATAGGGATCAGAAACAGTGAAGACTGAGAAAGGCTGATGGAGAGATCAGGACTGTAGGGGGCACTTCAGAAAGCAGAAAACTATATTGTCATGGTTGCATGGGACCCTTTCTTAGGACCCTGGACTGGTCTTCAATCTGTTTTAGTGTTGGTACCATGCTCTGTGCCTGAGGCTTTCCTGAGGGTCATGGTGATCTTTGCAATTTGATTCCCAACTCAGAGCACCTCTGATCATTTCATAGCTGAATAGCAGCAATCAGTGGTTGCTGCTCTTCACTTTCTTGCTGAGAACAGAAAGTGCAGGAAAGACAGCACATCACCACACACCCGCCAGGATGAGGAACAACCTCAGGCTGAACTAACAAAATGAATACTCAGAACCATCAAAAGATAACATTTCAACAAGTTTAGAAATAGATCTAATTGACTTTTATTCATGATTCATGAATTGGAGCTGATTCCATTCTACAAAATAGGTAGAGAGTTCCTCTTAGGCAACAGCAGAACAATGGGTTTTGTAAGGTGGGAACAAGGAAACAGAATAGAAAAAACAACTGACTGGTTAATGTCAAGTTACTTTTTTGAAAGGGTTTAAGTAGAGGAGACTTCCTCATTACAGTGACTCAGGTAAAGTAGGATTTCATATTTTCAGGAAAAAACAATCTGCTTGGGGATTTAGCTGCTTCCTTAAATTTCCATTTGAGTAAGTGGCATTTAGCATGAGTGACTCCATTTTAGCTTGGTCTAATCTTTTGGGGTCTAGTGCAGGAACTCAGTCCAAACAATGGTCTTCCATAATTTTTAACAACACCAATGCCATGAATAAAACAAAACAAAATATAATGTAAAAAAAAGACTGAAAAAGTTTCACTTGTATTATGTTTTTAGATATAAGCCCAGTACCATTTCTCTTAGTTACAACTTAGAGGTAAAAATATACCATATGAGTTTAACAATAATATTTAAAATAAATTAAAATGAACAGGTACATATATACAAAAATCAAATCTATTTTCCAGCCAAGAATGCCTTATTTATGATACCTTCTGGTTTTAAGTTTGGCGAATGCATTTTCAAATATTTCAAGCATAAATTCAGTGTCTGATTTATATACAGAGTATAATCGCTGTTTTGTTTTTTTGTTTTTGTTTTTTTTGGAAAGAAGACCATTTGTGAACCAATTAAATCCGATTTGTAATGTTTTAATAGAGGAAATAACATTTTTAAAAACTCAAAAACAAACAACATGCCTTCTAGTTTTCTAATGTCTGACTCTGGATGTGAAATTCTGAAGAGGGCTACAGTTAGAAGACATAAATCAATGAATTACAGCAATGCTAAATATTTTAAAGAAGGTTGACATTCCTTTCCTGAATATTCCTGAATCTTTGTCCATTTTCTGCTTAAAAAGAAAAGATATTTCCATTCCAAAAAAGATAAAAGAACCAGATACTTTTTGCTGAGCATAAAGCAGAAAAACTCATGTTTGCTCAACCATTCTAACAACAGATATTTTTATAATACTTTATGGTTTAAAGCACTTTCCTATAAACTCTTATTTGATCCTTACATTAATCTTATGTACCAATTTTCATTGCTGGTTTCTTCTAAAGATGAGAAAACAGATTCAAACATTCATGATTCTAAAGTCGCAAAATATAAGAGTTGGGATTTGGATTTAGATCTTTAACTCTAGTGCTCTTCAGGTAAAATTACTGTTAGTTATAACAGAAATTTTTTGATAAATTTCAATTCTGTATTATGGGGCAGACATCAATTCATATTGTGTTCTTCACTTTGCAAAATGACCAGACATGCACTTGGAGTCATACATATCTTGACAATTAGGAAGGAATACGGTGTGTTTCTACAGTCAATTTGAATGCACAAACCCCAATTATTAGTCCTAAACATGAAGAAATAGATATATTTTTTTGCCATCATTGTTCTGCGCACTATAATTAGGATGGAAAATGTACTTGCTTGTACATTCTATGCTGCATGCATCAACTGTGAGGCTTCTGTATAAACTGTTAGCTAGAACATGATTTGGTGGATGCTATAGGTGGCCTGTGCATAAAGCAACAACAACAAAAAAATAGATGCAGAAGCACAACATGCTATGTGGGGACAAAAAGTAAGAAAATTCAGGAAAGATTTTGAACAGCTTGGGCTACACTCCCCAAGTTAAACAAATAAAACCATCCCTGCTACAGACAATGGGGTTGAGCGAGAAGCTGTGGCTCCTTGTCACTCTGCATTGAGGCATCTGAAGGCAAAAAATAAACAATGTCTAGCTATGTTGCTGCCAAATGCTTTTCAAAGAATCCTGAGAAACAGAAGATTTTGTGCAAAATAATATCCACAAAGTATTGGAAGTGGAATGGACCAGGGCTCCGTCACCCAGGAAACTAACCACCCCCCCCACCCCACCCCTGCAGCATTCTTCATACAATGTCACTACGCCTGGGAAGAGATGAAGGAAACAAATGCACTCCCTGTTTTTAAAGCCACAACTTGCCTGGTTAGGTTTCCCTAGCCAGGTTCTTCTAGAGCAGAATTTGGAATCATTTGTTTGAGACAGGTGGGTATTTGCTCATTCAAAAGAAATCACATTTCAATCTAAATCAATCTCTACAAATGGAGTCTTTATTTATTTTGTTTTCATTTTTCATTCATCCAGGAAACATGAACTATTACACAGTTCAAATGCCCTGATAAAGGTAGGCAGAACTGGGGGATGGCTTTCATAAATGAAGGAATGAATGAAGAAACGAATGAATGACTACATAAAGAGGTCTCTTTTAAACTCTGCAGTTATGTTTCATAAGAGTGAGTCTAAAATGGTCAGAGTTGCCCTCACCAACTAGTCTCAGGGGACCTGCAACCTTGTTCTGAGACACGGAAAGAATTTTCTTGTCACTTCAAAAATGAGGAAAATGAAAACTTGCCTGTGGTTCTGTACCCACAACATTTACACACCACATTGCACATGCATCTATCAAGGCACCATCTGCAAACAACATGACCATCCTAAGAAGTGCCAGTACAACTGCAGGTGGCTGTCTCCTGGTCTCCCTTTGTTGGGGACTGGGGAAGGACAGATAACTCCATAAACTACCTACTCCTACATTATCTGAAATGTTGATGCTGCTGCCTATGAAGCAGGGCATGCTTTTCATCGATGACATCAGCACTTCAAGTCCCAAACCAAATGATTTTGAATAAGCTATTGTAAATGGTGGGGGGAGAATAGTTATATCAGAGAGTGGTAAAAGATTATGGAGGCTAGAAAAAAAGTGGAAATGGAGTTGATGGGGTAGAAAAATCTTTGGGGATTTAAATGGGAGCAAAAGCCTACAAAAGGGAAAAAGCCAGGGAGAGAAATTTGGGGAAAGATGGCAATGATGAGAAAATAAAACTAAGATCTACTTTTGCTCATACAGGGAATCGGCGAAGGCTTCGTGTGGCATGTTAAAGTACTGGACAGCTACTGCTGACATCAATTAGAAACTGCGTAGCTCTGGGTCTCAGGGGTCAGCTCTGTAGAGATCAGAGCCCACTATAACACAAGCAGATAACAGGAATGTTGCAAAGTCTAAATGGATAGCTGTCATCCCTCCCCACCCCCACCCTCCAAATGATGTGACAGAGAATCACAAAGTCAAAAATGCAATGGCAAGGGAAAGGAGAAATAAGGAAAGCAGTGTACATGCTTTGCTGTGTTAATATTAAATTGTACATTGTGTTAGTTATTCTTCTTTCTAGATTTCTCTGCTCATGGTATTGACACTTGTGCATGGTGCATACTCACCTGGTTCAGTAATGTAAAATTAAGAATCTTGGAACTTTGACTCCAAACAGGAAGGAGAGCAGTTAGGTAAAACATCATAAAAGACCAAAAAGTGTCCTGTAGCATATTCACAGTTATTGAAAGTATCTTTAAGAATTATGAAAAAATAGATCAATCAGAAATCTCTTATATCCAGCCAGTTGCCAATCCATTCCAATTCTGCTTTCAAGATAAATTTCCTTATTTTCCCTGCTTTTCGGTTTCCATGTTTATTTCCCCAAGTCAAGCTTTCACTCTTTCTTGCTTGAATTAATGCTTCTAACTACTAAAGCTTGGCCCTTCGTTGAGACAATAATAATTGCCATAATTATATATAATATGCAATACAATATATAATTTTATAAATATTCTATGCTTTGGATTTTTTTCACTTCAGAAAGTCACTTTTTCAACCCAATTTTTCATTGCTAAAGTTTTTACTGCATTGGTCTATTTTTATAAATGAAACTAAAAAAAAAGCGAAGATTGTAACTGCAAACTAATATAACTCAATTGACATAAAGAGTTACCATCTGCTAAATGCTCACTGTGCTGCTAGACTGGATATTTTATGCACTTTATGGTATTTGTTCCTTGCAAGCACTGTTGGGTGCCTGATTTTCCTTCAGTTATCAGATGAGGAAAGTTAAGATTAAGCAACTTAGCAGTAATGAGAGAGCAGAAATTCAAACCTTCTGAAAGCAAAATGTGTGCTTTTAACCAATCTTGCGTCTTTATTTGTCTGTATATTAAGTCCAAACATGGAAAGATGTGTTATAATAGCCAGATTCATTTCTTCAGGAAAGAGATGAGGTAAAGAGGGGTCCTTCATTGCTTTAAATTAACCTTCTTCTGTAGTAATAAACTGTTGTAAAGCTCCTGATACAATACTGATGGGTTTTTATTGGAAAAAAATATTTCATGATAACTGTTTCATGGAGAAAATAATTCTTGGATAAAAATATGGTTGAGAAAAGAATTGTTTGTCTCCAAAAAGCACATCAACCTTATTGCAACCCTAGCTTTGAGGCCTGAAGAACAGATGTCTGAGATCCCCAAAGAGTTCTAAATAAATAGTGCTGTTAAAGACAGAAGGAAAGAAAAAATGCATTGTACAAAGTTTTATGTCTGATCTCAAAAGGGTTAATAAGAATTAACTACGTTTGAATGTCTGTGGTCAAAATAATAGCTTCAATGGACCTTTATACATTAACCTTTACAAAGGTTGAGGAAATTAGAACTGATTTTCGTTATTTAGTTTCTAAGTTAATTGACACTATAAAAATGAAGACTGAGTAAGGGATCAGAGACAAAATGAGGTTTACACAATAAAATTCAACATTTGGTAAGCTCATTTGAATTTTTATTCACAATGCTAAATAACTCGTAACAACTAAGAGCTGCATAACCCAGGAAGGAAATATTGTCAGGTGTTTTCTTTTTTTACCAATTGCCAAAGGAGAGGAAATGAGCTTTAGTAGCATCTGAAAAGATTAGGTTAAAATAATTAAGACTAATGGGGCCTGGAGCTGGTGACTCAAGCCAGTAATCCCGGCACGTTGAGAGGCCAAGGTGAGAGGACTAGCTGAGTCCACAGGTTCGAGACTAGCCTGGACAACTTAGCGAGCCCTCATCTCTACAATAAATCAAAAAATTAGCCAGGTGTGGTAACGCACACCTGTAGTTCTGGCTACTTGGAAGACTGAAGCGGAAGGATCGCCTGAGCCCAGTAGGTCGAGACGCTGTGATGGCCATGAGCATGCCACTGCACTCCAGCCTGGGAGACAGAGTGAGACTTCAACTCAAAAAAAAAAAAAAAAAAAAAAGACTAAGGGGAAGGATGGCCACAAATTAAATATAAAGAATTTCTACAGACAATAAAATATATTGAACTTTATATGTATATAATAAAAAAACTCAGCATTTTAGTTACCATAATTCTTCATGATAAAACTGAAACTTTCGCAGGCAGATATTTATCCTATTTGGTGGCCAAGGAACTTTCCTGACCCGGATCCTGACTTCATTTTACTAAGATCCTTTTATTTGTTCTTATGAGAGCCCATCTTAAAGGTAGGGGAGGTAGAGGAGAAATGTGTGTCCCCTAACTTACAGGGCGAAAGGCTTTGGGAAAATATGACAGCTTCCTTAAATGATGTCTCTTGAAGCCTTCTTCTTTAGGTATTACTTTAAAAATGAAAAAATAAAGCACTAGACATACTTTTCTTACTGTGTGAAAAGCAAGCTTCATGCAGTTGCAATTTGAGTTTTAAAAAGCTACAAATATACCCCCAAATAAAGAAAATAACTTTATTCTGATATCAAATACTGGAGTTTTGCAATCATATTTTCCTCACTTATCTTTATACTTAAGGTACCGTTTGAACAATATTTGAATAGATCACCGCATTAAATAACTAAATAACTCAGGAGGAAAAGCTGCCACTGAGAAACAGAATTAAAAACTCATTTTCTTGCACGATGAGGAAAAATCGCTTCCTATAGAGAAAATCTGACCTATGTTCCCAGTCTGTTATGTGTATTATTAATGTCATGATGCTATTGCCCTCTAGAGGGTAACATTTGGTTGTAGTTTGCATCACTATTATTTAGCCATTATATGTAGACATTCATCTTTTACTAGGTTTCAAAGGTCAGTTGTGATCTAAAGTTTTTCTAGGTTTCCCTTTTATTTCTTTTCTTGAATTCAGTAAGATGTTTGTTTGGTTTGCTGTACTCTTCAAGATTTCGTGCTGAGTGGAAAACTGAGCACTGGGGATGCGTCAAGGATACATGTCTTGTTGGCCCTGCTGATTTATATGTTGAAAATCTGTGTCTTCATCTGATTCAGGACATAGTTCTTCCCTTTTACTATTTAATATCAGCTTCTTCAGATTGCTGTTCTGAGTAAATAAAAGGAACAGGCTTTACCTTCCTGGAGTGGGGGAGGGGGGTGAATTTGTTTCCCTTTAGTAGTTACAATAGTTTGTTGCTGACATTTATTTAATATTTAATAACCAATCTTTAAAGGACTTGCACCTACGTGGTTTAAGTTCTCCATGTGAACAGAGCTACGATTGTATCAGCTCATGCCACTCTTTGTCCTGCTGCCTTAATCACACCTAGTCCTGCCATCGAAAGGAGACAGATTTGGACACGTTTTAGGAATTCTTGCCAAAAGTCACAGGGGTCTGGTTTCAGTTATAGCTTTCCACAACTAGACAGAATTCTAGTGCCCTGTATGTGCAACAAATCGTAGGATGGTTTTTCTTCTCTTTCCACACTCCCCCAACTCTCTCTTCATCATCACCTGGTCTGTTTGGCTCCTCCCCAGCTGCAAGCAGAGAATGGAGTCTGACCCTGAATCCTAGCCCAGATAAACCTATTAACTCTGACCAATCCAGTTAATACCAACAGTGATCCCACTTAATACTTTTTTTTTTTAAAGTAAGAAAGTAGGATTTATTGAGAAGCCCCCACAGTGGGAGGAGACCCAAAGGGGTTGCCTCAATACTTCTCAAATAAGGTGCCACTTTTTGTCCACTGACTTGTTTGTGTCTCCATAAAAGATCTCTGAGTGTGTGTGACTCCTGACCAGCTACGCCTACCATTCCCCATAACGTAGTTCGTCTTTTAAAACAGGAAGTTGGCTGCGGGGCAGAGATTATAGTCTGGCGTCGGACATAATTCATCAACTGGGAAACATATTTATATCCAAATTCAAGTAAGAGTTTTAACATCACTGAATGAACACCAAGACCTTATCCCTGCTACACTTCACTGTTGCCATTAGTCCAAGCCTTTGCAGTCCTTCTGCCATTTCTGTGATCTGATTCTAGTGCCTGGGTTCCAAACCCATCTTTGTTCTTTTGAGTGTCTAGCTAGTGTTTCCTTTGTGCTCACCTTATACCCTCGACTCTTTCACGCCACACTTAGAAGACCTTTCCTTCAGTATAATCCAACACATCCTCAGGACTGTGCCTCCCCTTACCTTCCCTACTTCCACACATCTTTGTCTTGAACGCAGGTGCCCGTGTTCCTCACACTCTCCACTATACTTTCAAACACTTTCTTGTTCTTTCTCCCCTAGGGGATTTTAGGCTGATGATTGCATCTGATGCTTGCAGTCTCCCTGTTCTTGGAATTCACTTACTTCCCTTTTGGTTCCCAGTTGGAAGAAAATCACCTATATTCTTTGTAAATTCTCACACATGGCTTAAAGATTTAACCCCACCCCTATTCCCATTATTATCTTGGAAGACCTAACTATCCACATGAGAAATCAATCAAAATTACATCCTTGAAGGTGCTTGTGGACAGCCGCAGTGGCTCACACCTGTAATTCCAGTGCTTTGGGAGGCTGAGGTAGAAGGATCGCTTGAGTCCTGGAATTGAAGATCAGCCTAGGCAACATAATAAGACCCTATTCCTTAAAAATAAATAAATAAATAAATAAATATTTTTTAAAAAATTAGCCAGGTGTGGTGATGCATGACTATAGTCCTAGCTACTCATGAGGCTGAGATGGGAAGATCACTTGAGTCCAGAAGTTTGAAGTTGCAGTGAGGCATGATTGCACCACTGTACTCCAGCCTAGGTGAGAGAACAAACCCCGTCTTTAAAAAAAAAAAAAATAGTACTTGCTTTATCCCATTTCTTTCAGTCACCCATTCCTAAACTTTGTCATACCCCAGCACTTCCCCCTTCTGACACTTCAAATCTTCCTTATTTTTGCTTATTACTTATCTCTCCCACCCCTGTTCAACTCAACCTACTCTTAATGAAGCTGTCAGTTCTTGGACACCTCTCTCTCACTCTATCAGTCACTTTCAGGCCTGGTATATTTCTCTTTGTAGCATAGACTCCTTCTTACAATTGCTATAAATTCTATTTTTCCGTAAAACTTCAACCCCGAATGAATCCAGCCACCAGATTTTCTTATTATACATCCCAACTGGTAATCTTGCTAAAGAAACTCACAACTTAAAATTGGTAGCCTATTGCCTCTGGGCTCTTCATCAAGCACCGAACACATACTTAGAAGCTACTTTACCATGTAAGTTCCAAATATCATTAAATGACTCCATTTATTAAAATTTTGCTAAACTTGAAAAAGCAACTTGTCAACATTCTGTTTTTTGACTTTCACAAATACTGTTTGTGAGCCTTTTTACACCATAAGTACATATACCTGTGTGTGTTTTAAAAATAAAGAGCTACCATGCTGTATCTGGCATAGTATCTCCTAGACCAAGGATGGTAAATACACTTCTTTTGCATGCCGATTTCAATTGGTTGGAGGGCTAGTGACTCATTTTTATTGGTTACTGGACACAGGGTACATAATTTGGTTAACAAGATTTAGATATAAAGGGTTGGGTAAGGCAGTTACTTCACTGCTTGGAAGAACTTTCTAAGCAGTACCTGCTGACTTGTATTCAACCTCTAGGTTTCAGCTTAAACAGAATTTTCTCCAATACTGTCCACCTCCAGGTTTGATTACATGTTCTTGCCATGTGCACCACCCCCTCCCCCCAACAACTGTTAAATAGCCTTTCTTCCCCAGTGAACTTTAAGCTCTCTTAGGAGACTCGCCTGCCATGCTCACCATGGTATCGTATGCATAGAACAGTGTCTGGAACCTAGCAGTTATTTAATAAATATTTGCTGAGTAAATAAACTGTATGGCCCCAACCCACACGTCCATATGTGTTCTCTACATGTTCTAACCAAACTAGGCCACTTGCTGTACCCCTAAAGTCTCCATATAGCCCAACTTTCATACCTGTAGACTTACAGTGAGTTATAGTTACAGTGCCTCCCTGCGTCACAAACCCAAGATGCCTGATCTCCAGTGTGTATCTTCCAATGTCTATTTCCAAATCTACCCTCTCCAGGAAGCATTTTCTGATCCTCTCATCCCATTTGGAGCTTCTGGATGTTTTATCAATTACTTTTATGTATTTTTAGAACTGGAAGGAAACTTAAATGTGATTTGGTCCAACTCTCAATGCAACATATGAGAAAACAGTCACATAGCATGAAGGGCCTTCCCCAAGACACCTCTACTCAGTTGGGGACCTGAACCTAGAAATCAAGTCTCCTGTGTTTTTTCCACTGCACAATGCCACCTTCCTGTGGTAGATGGCCAAATGTCAGCTGAGAGTTCTAACTCATCTGATGGACATATGGGTATCTAATAAGCATACATGATCACAGCAGGAATGCTTACAATTTAAAAGATGCAGTCCAACTTTTTTGTTATTGTTGAGTTGGAGTTTCTCACTGTCATCCAGACTGGAGTGCAGTGGTTGGCTCCCGGCCACCCCAGTCCCAACTTGTTGGGCTCCAGTGATCCTTCTGCCTCAGCCTTCCAAGTAGCCGGAACTACAGGCACATGCTACCACACCCAGCTAATTTTTGATTTATTGTAGAGAGGAGGTCTCTCCCAGTTGTCCAGGTGGGTCTCAAACCCATGGACTCAGGCAATCCATTTGCCTGGGCCTCCCAAAGTGCTGGGATCACAGGCTGAGCTACTGAGCCCCCCCACCATCCAACTTTCAAAAAAGAATTACTAATCCTTGCTCAATGGGTTTTTCTTCAATAAATTATGATATTGACATTAGAAATGTTTACGAAATGAAATGCATCCATATTGATGAGTATAATATTTGAAGAGCATGTCTCACCTTTATGCAACTTGGATATATTCACCCAGATTATAGTTTTTTTTTTTAAAGCACTTTAAATCCAAATACATCATGGTGATATTAATCTTCAAAGAGAAGCTTTTATGAGCCCTTCAACTAGAATCTAGAGCCGAAATCCTTTTCTAAACTAAACTACAGCTTTCAGCTTTCATGGGCAAAGCATTTAGCAGGGGTTGAAGAGTCACTTGTGTTGCAGTATATTTTGTCCATGACTTCCACAGTGCTTTGCTGGTTGCCATTACCATCCTGCTGTCTGATCATATTTTAGTTTAACCTGCTAACACATTTTGTTGTCCATATACCTATTATTAGCAAGAATGACTCAAAGCCCCTTATAAAAAAGAACATAATAACAATAGCCAATGCAGCATTGCTCTAGCAAGGCCTTGTTTCTTTATAATTTCTGAGCATCTTAATACACACCTTGTCTATTCTTTTTTATTAACTCCATTTAGCAGAATCATGCTCGTCTTTTAGGGCCCAGTCAAGTTCATGGCAGACTCAAAATTCTTACTCACATCTGTCAGCAGTGATTGCTCTATGTGCTGGATCCTAGAGACAAATGGACTCTCCATTCAGGAACAGCATGAATAGACATAAATATTTTGAGGTTTTTGGAACTTGTTTTTGTTGCTACGTATTTTGCTGAAATACTAAGTAGAAAAAAATAGAAGAAAGTCTGCTAATGCTTTGTAACTAATCTTCATCGATGGGAATAATTGATAGTCTAGAAATAATTATTAGAAATTAGAAACTAGCTAATATTAAATGGAAGTCTGAGCTGAGAAAACTTACAAACTGAATTTTCTAAAAACTCTTCTGATACACAAACACTCAAGAATAAAAATTATTTTCCTGGAAGTTTATAGGGAAATGAAATTATGGTGGAAAAGGGGAAAGGGGATATATCAGAGAAAATTAGCGTGGAGTAAATGCTACTATGTATCAAGAATTAAGTTTAGTATTTTATGTCATTTCATTCATACAACTAGATTGAGAAAGAAAGTGACTTGGTCAAAGTATCTGATTAGCTGGTGTTTCTACCAATAACTCTTGTTATATGAATGTATGTTTGTTCTTTCCACTACTGCCCACAGCCTGCATGAAGATGTAAAATAGACTATTTTCCTAGAGAACCAACAAATAATAACAAGGTGGGACTTGTAATGATAAACAGGTTTTGCTGTGTGTTTGTCCCTGACCAACTTGTCACCCTGCTGAAAAAAGAAAAAGTTGGAAAGTTCATAAGTTTTTAGCTTAGTATTGATAATAATGGTAACTAGTATTTAATATTTCTTTATAATACTAACACTATTATTAAGTTAGTGCAAGCATAAAAGAAAATTAAAATTTAGTTCTAATAGTAAATATAAATTTCTGGAATTAAAAACTATTATATGAAATACAAGTAAGACTTTGAAGAAAACATAATTTTATTTAATGTGATTATAACCCCCAAAAGCCTGAAAATCTTAGAGGAAATAACATAAATGACTTAGCGTAAGTAGACATTGAGCAAACTTTAGAAGTAGAAGGTTATAAGGAGCTTCAGTTGGTTATTATATTCATCTTCCTGTCTTGGGGACAAACTTTCTTTAAATGCATCCTGATAAATTTTTTTCTCTGGGAGCTTTGAAATCTAGAAAAAAGACACAGAGGAAAAAAAAAGTCATATCTTCCCTTAGCAAAGCATTGGTATACTTGATAAAGACCTAGAAATGGAAAATTCTTTATCATTTGGGCAAAAATTCACTTTTTGGGGTTGTTTCCAATCCCCATAATATTTTATTACTTGCTATGCACCGTTAGCACTTTGTAATCCCCTGCCATTTGGAGGTTAAACCGTGCAGAACCATACAGATTGTAGAGGCCAGCAGCTCAGAGAGCTTGCTAAGCCTGCTGCAGGTTCTGCACACTCCAACCCTCCTAGCAGCATGAAGTGAAGATGTTGCCTCAGTCCAGTGCTAGAGCCCACCTGGTTGCAGGGGAGAAGCAGGAGACAGCAATACCTGTATTGTCCTAAAATGTGTCTTTGCTGTGGCTATCTGGGTCCCAGCTCTAACGAGTGCAACACACTCCAGTTTTCTCTCCTAATCAATTCTGGTTCACTAAGTCTAGGATTGTATTAGTTTCCTAAGGCTGCTATAACAAATTATCATGAACTCGGTGGCTTAAAACAACATAAATTTATTTTCTTTCAGTGCTGGAGAACGGAAGTCCAGAATCAAGGTGCCAGCAGGCCCTCGCTCCTTTCAAGTCCTTTAGGGGAGAATCATTTCTTGCTTTTCCAGTCTCTGGTGGCTTCAGTCCTTCCTTGATTAGTGGCTGCGTAGCTTCAGTCTCCACTTCTTTGTCTTTTTGTTCTTTCCAGCTTTATTGAGGTATAACTGACAAATAAAAGTTTGTATATATTTAAGGTATATGGCATGAGGCCTTCATATACATATATGTTGTGAAGTGATTACCACACTAAAACTAATTAACATATTCATTAATTCATATAGCAAAGCGGAAGGACTGCTTGAGGTCAGGAGTTCATGACCATTCTGGGCAACATAGCAAGACCCTATCTCTACATCTGTTTTTTTTTAATGGTGAGATTGGCTTAAGATCAACTCATTTAGCAAAATTTATCTATACAATGCATTATTACTAAGTATTGTTATCATGTTGTACATTAGGTTATAAGAACTTATTCATCTTATGACTGAAAGTTCATTACATTTGACCAAAATCCCATTTCCCCCTATTCTCTCCTTCCAGCTTCTGGCAACCATCTTTTACTCTCTGTTTCTATAAGTTTGACTTCTTTAGATTTCAGATATAAGTGAGATCATGCAGTATTTGCCATTCCGTGACTGACTTATTCACTTAGCATAAAGTCCTCCAGATTCAGCAATATTGTCTGTCTTCGCATGGCCCCCCTATGTCCCAAGTCTCTTTCTGCCTTTCTCTTATGAGGACATCTGTCATTGTATTTAGAGTCCACCCAGATAATCCAGGAGAATCTCATCTAAAGGCTTTAACTTTATTTCTTCTTCAATGATCTTTTTTTCCTAAATTTGCATTCCGGCTTTTAGGGGTAAGCACAAGGACATATCTTTTGAGGACTACTATTCAACCCACTATAAGGATATTGCTTCTGTTATCATTTCTTATGCTTGTATCTTATTTCTTATACCTTTAGAATTTGGTTGATTCTTCTGGAATTTTATTGTTGATGCCACCCATCCCATCTACAAGTTTTTCTTTACCTAGAAATTCCATTACCAAAAATGAGGTAGCATCTCTGCAGGAGCTTTGAAAGCAGAAGGTCTGGATTCAGATAAAGAGTTCCCCACTTTATTCATTCATTCATGTATTCATGAGTATTTATACCTATTCATTGCCGGGTGCTGGGCCTAAGCATCGGCAGTGGAGCATTATATAAACAGGCTAAGCCTCTTCTTGAAGGTAACATTTAAAGGTAGGAGGAGATAGACAATAGCTGGCAACAGGCTTGAGCAGAGATTTTTTTAAAATTTTTTTTTTATTTTTTGAGTTGGAGTCTCACTCTGTCGCCCAGACTGGAGTGCAGTGGCCGCTCCCGGTCACCGCAGCCTCGACCTGCTGGGCTCCGGCGATCCTTCCGCCTCAGCCTTCCGAGTAGCCGGAATTACAGGCATGCGCCACCACGCCCAGCTGATTTTTTGATTTATTGTAGAGATGAGGTCTCGCTGCCCAGGCGGGTCTCGAACCCGCAGGCTCAGGCAATTCACTCACCTCAGCCTCCCAAAGGCGCAGGATTACAGGCTGAGACACCGAGCCCGGCTCTTGAGCAGAGATTTGAGCAAAGTGTCAGACTAAGCCACAAGAATATCTGGGGAGTACCTTGTTGGAAGGAGGAAGAGCAATAATGCCTTGGGACAAGACGGACCTTGATGAGTTTGGAATGTTTGACAATAGGCAAGAAGACCAGTTATTATACCCATGTTGATAACAGCATTATTCACAATAGCCAACATGTGGAGACAACCCAAGTTTTCATCCGTTGAGGAGTAAATAAACAAAATGTGGTTTATGCATATATGTAGAGTGGAATACTATTCAGCCTTAAAAAGAAAGAAATTCTGACACATGCTACAACATGGATGAGTCTTGTGGACATTGAGCTAAGTGAGATAAGCTAGCCCCAGCAAGACAAGTGCTATACGATTCCACTTAAGTGAGGTACTTAGAATAATCAAATTCATAGAGATAGCAGCTGGGAGGAGGGAAGAATGGGGAGTTGTCTAATGGGTACAAAGTATTAGTTTTGGAAGATGGAAAGAGTTCTGAAGATAGTTAACACAGCAATGTGGATATACTTAAAACCACTGAACTGTCCACTCAAAAATAGTTAAGATGGTAAATTTTGTTACGTGTCTATTACCAAAATTAAAAGTAAACTTAAAAACTATGGTCTTTTTTTGAGTTGAGGTCTCAATCGGATAAATTAAAAAAAAAAATAAAACATAGTCATTAAACCTCTTTAAGCCTCAGTTGCATCATCTATAAAATGAAGATGACAATAGTAAACATATCACATGTTCAATGTAAGAAGGAACAGGGGTCAGTCATGTAAAGTGCTCCAACACTCCCTGGCTTGTAAAGCTGCTCCTCCCAAGGTAATTGTCCCATTAGCACAGTTGCTGTTCTTGTTGTTTCACCCATCGGCAATTCTCTCAGACACCATCTCTTTATTCTGCTATATATAGCTCAAAGTACTAAACCTCTGTAAAATTTGCTTATCTACTGTGGATTACTGTTTTATTTGCTATCTCCATCATGAGAGCAAGAATTCCTGTTTTAATTTATAATAGTGGCCCCAGAGCCAGCAACAGTGTGAACACACAGTAGGTGCTAAGATGTCCTATTTAAATAAGCATAATTCTATTATTGTTATTTCAGTATTAAATGACAGTCAGGTGTATCCCAGCACAACCAGTTAAGGACTCTGAAGTACAAGAGATGATGCTAGTGAGCCAAGGTGACCCCTATGGAGGTATCTTCAGGCAGCTGAAAATCAGAGTCTTTGCCTAGGATAGTCACAAAATGACTTCAGAGACAATCCAACCATCAAATACAGTTTTGTTGCCATAGTCCCAGATATTCTAAGAAAAAATTTACTCTGCTCCCTCTCACCCATACATCTCTCCTTTTTTTTTGAATTGGAGTCACTGTCACCCAGGTTGGAGTGCAGCAGCACGCGCACAGCCACCATAGCCCCGACCTGCTGGACTCAGGTGATCCTTCTGCCTCAGCCTTCCCAGTAGCTGGAACCACAGGCACACGCCATCACACTGGCTAGTTTTGTGATTTATTGTAGAGATGAGGTCTCACCAAATTGCCCAGGCTGGTCTCGAACCCCTGGACTCAGGCAATCCTCTTGCTTTGGCCTCCCAAAGTGCTAGGATTACAGGCTTGAGCCATCACACCTGACCCCATCTCTGTTTTAAAATAAATTTTATTATTACTCAGGTATGGTGATGCCAAATGATCAGGAAACAACTGTCATTGAAATGATAGTTTGTTATATACTTGCAGATCCCAAGAGAGTCATACCACACCATGAAGGGCCACATGGGAGAAGTGCTGGGGTCAGTAAGGAGGCAGGGAAAGAGGAGAGAAATTAGTCAAGAACCCATGGAGAAGAATAGGTGAGACAAGGTAAACAGGTTTAAGGTTGGCTAATTTGTATAGTATTGGGGGGTCTTAGGACATAGGGGCTGCCCTTCATTGTCCGGTACATGGTCCTGGGGTCAGTAGGGTAGGTAGACAGCAGCCTCAAGTGTAAGAGCCCAACAGAAGTGTTGGCTAGGAGTGTGGGTTTTGGGTTGGTTGGTTTGCATATAAAAAGTATACTTGTGAGTGACTTGCTTACTGTCTCTGAATTGAGTAACTCTGGGAGGGGCAGTCCCTGTAAGGTTGGCAATGGCCAGATGTCAAAGCATCAGAACACAGAAAAAATTGATTAATTAAAAAAAACATGGTTGCTACAGTTACCCAGTCCCTACCACACTCTGGAAGAATTTTTAAAAAAATTTTTTTTCCAATCATAAAACTTATCCTGCCTTAAAATGTAGAAAATACATCTCCTTGCGAATATCATTCTCTTCTTCTCTGGCATGCCATTTTCCACTGTTTCTATATTTAACAATGATAATTATGATTTTGTAAATGGAGATGTGATTCAACTGTGATATTTCAGATGATGCTACTCCCATGAGCATTGGCAGGCATTACAATCAAGTTTCTGTCTTTAAAATTTTCTCAAA
Organism: Carlito syrichta; assembly: GCF_000164805.1. Lineage (NCBI taxonomy): Eukaryota > Metazoa > Chordata > Mammalia > Primates > Tarsiidae > Carlito > Carlito syrichta. Next base: position 692,457 of record NW_007249966.1, on the reverse strand, counting down.
CAATTGATTTTTCTCAATCTATTCTCATTAAATGAATGTCAATATACATGTTAATTTACACGATATTTTAGACCACTATTGATCCCACCTCTTCTCCAAAGGCAAATTTGGCATCATTTGAGATCTGGGGTAGTCTACTGCCCTGGGCTCTGGCATCTAATAACTGTTCAGTTTATGTCACCAACTTGGATGAAATGGTCCAGGATAAAATGAAACTTAATCACAGTCTTTTCTCTTTTCCCCTCTGGTTGAGGAATAAAGTGACAGTGGGTTAAAGTCATTCCAAAAGATGTTTGAAATGTATCCTAGAAGCTCAAGAAAAGCCACAGGCAATGCTTCTTACTTGTCATTGCTGATTTATAGCATCAGATGTGCAAACACTGAGTAATGGCTTTTGATCATCGTCTGTTATTCAGAATGGCACAAGGCACATCTTTTTGGATTTCAGTGTCAAAGTCGAAGTTCAAAGCCACTGATATTTATTTTTTAGTGTATGTAGTAATTACTGCTCTCTTAATACTCATCTAGTTATCTTGTTCTTCTATCTCTGAATTTTTATTTAATCCCAAAAGGAATGGTCAGGAAATAAGTTTAGAATAACCTACGCCATTGATTGTTTAGATCTGAATTGAAAATAGTGTACCAAAAACTTTTACTCTTCTTATTTTTAAATAATACTTTCATTATATGGACAACAACATGTGCAATTTATATATAAAAACCTGTACCATTTAGATCATCTGCTTTTCATATTCTTGGAAGGTGTGTCTGATATGAAACACAAATATTCATATCATTCATGTTAGGATCATCCATCTGCCAAACATGCACTGAAACTCCTAAACCCATCTTCCCAACAAATAATGGTATCCACCAAGGTTAACATCACATTGGAAACCTACAATTGAGTAATGTATCCCCAAGGGCCAAGGGCAAATAAAACAGGGCAGGAAAAGAAATCCAAGATATGGATATGTATATAACTTAATCGTGAAAAGCATTTTACCTAATAGTTATGTGGAAAATATATATAAGCATTTTTATTCTTACAGAGAAATCAATCTTCTTTGATCCCTATCTATATGCTAAAAGAAAAAAAAATCCTTGACTCTGCCTCCTACTTAGACTATACCTCCATCTCTCTCCTTTTCTTTGCTAGAAAATGATCTATAGTTGCTTTGCCTTTCTCTTCTTCAACTTGATATATAACCTACTGAAACCAAGTTTTTTGTTTAAAGATAACTACTTTTCTGTTTGAGTTTTAGAAGACCAGAAAATTTACAGAAGAGGAAACACACTAATTAGTATGTCAATGCAAGAGAAAACATGTAATTGAGATAAGTACATAAATACTCTAGTCTTACTCTTGTGGCTAGCTGTTATTTATGCCTGCCCAGCTTCCAATCCTGCTTCTGGTAATACCACCTTGATTTTCTTTTGGAAACCTCTGACAGAACCACCATTAATCAAGAGACAGACAATGTAATCCAGGTCTGGCCAATGAGATTCATCTTGGCTCTAGTGATTGGTTTAGGGAAAAATCACATGATGCAAACTAGACCAACGCAAGGACTGCTAGATGCAATGCAAGGATTTTACCACAACTCTTGGGACATTCTCTTTCATTGAAATTCATGTGCGAAATGGGTAAATTTAGTGACATTGGTGACCAATTTGCTATGCTTAAGAGAGAACTGGTTTGAGATAGGGCTAAAAATGGAGAACAAGAAAGTCAAGAGAAATTCTGATGGCATCATTTTAATCCTGGGGACTGGTCTTGCACAGGAGACCCAATTACAGGATTTTACAGCTTTTATGCATGCTTTTTACTTTTTTTGGTTTTGGTTGCTAAAGCCAGTCAGACTTTGGTTTCTACCTGCCACTCACACTGAAAAACCTGGAATAACATGGACATCATCCAGTGTTGGCAATGGTGTTGGGCAGTAGGTACTCTGATGAGACTGTTAATTGCTGTACTTTACAAAAAATTATGTACAACTTTTGTAACTAAAAAATAAAATACAAAAAAAAGTAATTTAAGGTCCAAATGTCCTTTTCCCTTCTCAATCTATTTACAATCACGATATCATCTGAAAAAATTCCCCCTTAAACTCTACTTTGTCCACTTCCACGACCACAGAAGTTCTTGACTCTCCTTCCAATCACTTCAAATATTTCACAGCACCCTTTTTTTTCTAAAATTTTAGTGCCCCAGAAGATTATCCTCAGCTCTCTATTTTTCTAACTCCCTGTGCTCTTTGTGGGAGGGCTTAATTATTCATGTACAATTTATAGATCTCCAGTCCTCATTTTTAGCTGAAGTTTTAGGCAGGATTTTCCATAGGACAATTGTCTACCTCCAAATGAATGTCCTTAAATTCAACTTGCCATAAAATGTGTACATTTTTCTTGTCTCCCTAGTCTGCAACTCATCTTGCCTTCTCTTATTATGCAGACCAATTGTTTGCATTAAAACTTGGCAACATCCCGATCCTTACCTATAATTTATTCCCCCCACATCCTATGGATTAACAAATCTTGTTAATTTACCTCCTCAATATTTCTCCAAACTTCCCCTCTTCTCTATTCTCTATGATACTCTTTACTTAAGAAGTACATTACTTTTCTTTTAGACCAGCAACTCCCAAACCCAAGTGTACAAAAAGAACAGCTTGGGAAGCTCATTAAGAATCCAATTTCTAAGTGTAACTCAAGAGATTCTGATGAATTTAGTCTGAAAACCCCACTCTGAGAAACACTACTGGGATTATTACAACTGCCTTCTAGCTGAACTGCCATAAATGTAACTCTTCTGATCATTTAATCTATTCACCTGCTTGAAACTTTATCTGGCCACAAAATAAACTGCAAACTTCTTAACACATTAAGCATGATATACTTTCAAACTGCAGCTAACCCTTCCAATGCCATCTCTCTACTCCCCAAACAAGCTATCTGACGGGAGAAAATGTCTGTTCAGAGAATAGGTCTTTCATTCTGTCTTTAACTCAGTTCAACTTAATACTCGATTATCTAGTGAACATTATAAGGTGCTTCAAGCTGCCAGGCTTAGTGCTAAATTTTTATCAGTTAAATTTTTAACTGATGCTGCATCTCTGTGAAGTGGTATTGTTATAATTTTACATCTCAGTAAATCTGAGACTCAGAGAAGTAACTTCCCAGTGTCACACAGCAATCAAATGGTGGAGTGGAACACTAAATCAGGGTATATATATCTGGTTACAGGCATACCACTACTTCTAAAATATGAGGGCCCAACTGGCAGGCAGGGTACTAAAATTCAACACCAAGCCTTCCATATCATGGGAGCTCAATTTGTGCAACTGACTTTTTGGATAAATGAGTGAATGCTAAGAGGCAGAAATAACAAAGGATGCAATCATGATATTTACTAACTTCTACTCTACCTCAAAATGTGATTTCATTTTCTGGAAGAAATTTTCCTTATTAATAAAGCTACCTTAAAAGGTACCATTTTGAGAGGCATTTATAACTCATTCTATGTTTCTTTATTTGAAATTTTATCAAGATAATTATAGATTCACATGCAGTTGTAAGAAATAATACAGAGAGATAGTGCATACTCTTTTCCTAGTTTCCCCTAAATGGTAACATCTTGCAAAACTATCATACAGTTTCTCAACCTGTATTTTCAGTATGGACATTAATACTGCCAAGACACAGAGCATGTCCATCCCCACAAGGATCATTTCGAATTCCCCCATCCAACCACACCCACTTCCCTCCTGTCTACTTCTCCCTAGTCTGTTCTCCATGTCCATAATTTTACCACGTCAAGAATGTTATGTAAGGAGACCAGAATATGCCACCCCAAAATATGTCACTTTGGTATAAGGATTATTTTGAGCTGAAGACAGCTGAGACTCAACAGATGTAGTAAGAGTTCTCTTACCTCCACTTCTGCCTAAAACAGGTTATACATTTACAAAGGTGTCCTGCTTCCCTGCTCTACCAGGAAGGACAAAGATTGATTACTAAAGACAAATTTAGATTCTTATCAGCTTGGAGATGATGTCAGAGAAATCTACTTAACAACCTCTACCAATTAGCTGTTACCTGTCATTAGTTTCTCATTTGTCTTCCCACAATTTGCTGCCCAAAGAGACTCAGGGTCTTTTTTATGATCTTGTTATTTCCCCTAAAATTTATTGCTCTTTGTTGAAGATACTATATAAACCAAATTGTAAGGCACATATTTTAGATTTACTCATTTCCTTCTGGGTATCTTCTATGGGTACATGAAGTAAGCATGTTACTAAATTTCTGTTTTGTTTTTTTTAAAGAATGCTATATAAACATAATAATATGAAATGTGTTGTAATTTTTTCCAGTTCTTTTTCTGTCCTAAGACACTAGACTTTATAAGAAAGTTTGCAACTATTTTTTTCCCACTCTATAACTTGTCTTTTTGTTGTCTTCACATAGTCTTTAAAATACAAAAATTTTAATTTTGATAAGGTTCAATTTGTCAACTTTTCTTTGTTGGATCCTGACCTTTGTGTTTAGTCTAAGAATGTTGTTTAGTCCTAGACTCTAAATATTTTTTCTCATATTTTTTCTAAAAGTTTTGTAATTTTATGTTTTACATAATAGCCCATGATCCATTTTGAGATAATTTTTGTATAAGGCGCAATGTTTAGTTTGAGCCATTTTTACTGGCTGTCCAATGGCCCCAACTCCATTTGCTGAAAGGCGATCATTCCTCCACTGAATTGCCTTTGAACCGTTGTCAAAATGTGATCAGCAATCATCTCAAAATAAAAGTTTAATTTTAAATTATTATTTTTATTTTATTTTATTTTATTTTATTTTTTTTGAGTTGGAGTCTCACTCTGTCACCCAGACTGGAGTGCAGTGGCCGCTTCCGGCCACCGCAGCCTCGACCTGCTGGACTG
>NW_007249966.1:662200-687494 GCF_000164805.1 Carlito syrichta | reverse complement strand
CGAACCCACGGGCTCAGGCAATCCACTCACCTCAGCCTCCCAAAGGCGCGGGATTACAGGCTGAGCCACCGAGCCTGGCTTAAAGTTTAATTTTAAAAAACTGTTTCAGGGTGGTGAAAATGTTTTGGAACCTGATAAAAGTGATGGTTGCACAGCATGGTGACTGTATTAAATGCCAGTGAATTGTATACTTTAAAACGGTTAATTTTATGTTATGTGAATCTCACCTCAATCAAAATAGTGAAGAGAAAGCTTCTCTTAGCAAATTTTCGAATCAATATTTTATATAATTCAAATAAGCTTTTCAAGGAGTGTGCATAAAGGCGTCTTTTCATGTCATCGTCCAGCCTGTTCTCTTCTCTACTTGCTTGCAGCCTCCAGATCCCTCATTTCTAAAGTTAGGTAACATCCTAATGTCTAACCTCTGAGGTAAACACTTTTAACAATGAGTCAACATGTAGGCAGTCAGAGGAGTAGCAGTTTTTTTTTGTTGTTTTTTTTTTGAGTTGGAGTCTTACTCTGTCGCCCAGACTGGAGTGCAGTGCTGCTCCCGGCCACAGCAGCCTCGACCTGCTAGGCGATCCTTCCGCCTCAGCCTTCCGAGTAGCCGGAATTACAGGCATGTGCTACCACGCCCGGCTGGTTTTTTGATTTATTGTAGAGATGAGGTCTTGCTGCCCAGGCGGGTCTCGAACCCGCGGGCTAGGGCAATCCACTCACCTCAGCCTCCCAAAGGCGCGGGATTACAGGCTGAGCCACCGAACCCGGCTAGGAATAGCAGTTTTTAGCAGATCTAATATTTCCTGGCAATCAATCCCTGCATGTCCTTAGTCATTCTTTGACCATTATTTATATCCTCACTTGTCTTCATCCTTCTGAATTAAAGTGCCCTAAACAGAACACTGTCTTATATCATGTGGTGATCACTGCCTTTTTCTCTGAGCACACAGCTCTGGAATAATTTATTTTATCACTTTTCTGGCAAGGAGTTCACAGGCTTCTCTTAAATAGGAGCAACACAGTGAGTCAAGGGCAGAAAGTCTAAGAAGTCTAGGACTTGCTGAATTTCCAGACAGTCTTGTACTGAAGTTTCCTCCTATGTGTTCACTTTAATTAATTGCAAAGGGGCCCACATTCATATCTGGAAAATTTTTGATCCTGAGGAAACTTCAGATGACCCTAGGTGAAACAATTACCTTTTCTGAGCTGGGGGTTCATATAATCAAGGCCTGATTTAAAAAAATAAATGCACAAATAAAAGGAAAGAAAGAAAAGGAGGGAGGGAGGGAGGGAGAAAGGGTTTATATCACCGCACGCAGATCATCTTCAAATGGTCACTGTTAGGCTAGAAAACCCACACTTAGCTTATGTCTTTTTAGTACTTTTTGTGAAGAGAAGACAGACTTTTACCTGAAAGTTGTCTAATGTATGACACCATGGTCATAGCCATCAAGTATTACAAATTTAGTTCAGAAATCATGGCAAACTGGAGCCAAGTTTTGACATAATAAGGTGTCCTCTAATCTAACATCTCATCGTATTACAGGTCTGAAGTGATTAGAAAGAAGAGACATTTGTATTTCTCTATGGAATATGCTTTTTCTGGCCCCCAATACCCGGAACAGATATAAATGGCGAGAGAATAAAAATTACAAAAATTTAACCTGCTTTAATTCTAACCCACTGTTGCTGTTCATATGTGCAAATATTTGACATTTCTTTCTTTAAGCTGGAATGGCACCCCTATCAGGAAAAGACTCTACCATCTCCTATTCATCTATTTACCATTTTTTTCTTCTAGAATAGTTTCCCCTTATTGTGCTTTGGTGAATATTTGTATTCCAAGAAAATAATAACAAATCTTCAGTAAAACATGTTCTATAGTTCAGTGCATTTGGAAAACACTGCATAAGACCTCTCTTCTCCAAAGTCACCATTGTTATTACACATTAGAAGGTTAGAAAAGTCCTATAAGAGAAAAGCTGGTTTAATTTTGTTTCTGAAACCTATTTTTACCACAAAATACTTACTTGTAGTGTGTGTGTGGGGGGGCCTAGTAGCATCTCTGGAACACAAGTGTCTGGAATGCTGTTCTAAAACACATATCCTGCTTGTCATTTTTATTTTCTCACTCATATAACTATATTAGACTTGCTATCTCAGAGTAGACCAGCAATCTCTAAACAGTGAAACCCAGTTCTTGATTTTCATTTCTTCCAATTATTATTTGACTTTTCTGAGGCTGCGGACACAAACAACATAAACATTCTTTAAAACTCCCCATTTGGGTTTCATGATTTTTCATCATTCTCAACAACTACTTATCTCAATTTTTATGCTCACAATGTCCAGTGTCCAAGCATTGTAGCCTGGCAGAGACCGGTACCATACAGACCCTACCTTATTTTCTACTCATATCTCTTTCTAATCACATCTGCAAGCTTTTGTCTTTTGCCAGACTGGTCTGCTCACCATCCCACCAGAATATCTGGTGCATTTCCATCTCAGTTCACTTACTCATGCTGTTCTTGTTAACAAGGTTGCTGTTTCCTTCTTCTGTTACTTAATCTTAGTCATCCTGAATGCTACCTACCTTTCCTGATCCCTCCTTCTCTCGTTACTTTTGTATCTTTTTAATAATTTTCCCTCTCTTGATTGTAAACTTTGTAATGGCAATGACTACATATGTGTTTCTAACAACTAAATCTAGCTTAGTTCATTATATGATACATAATTTGTAGATGACCAATAAAGAGAAGTTTGAATCTAAATTCTTCAATTTCTATAGTTCGTGTTTCTCATTGTGCCTCTCATTTTGTGTTAACGTGTATTGCCTGATGTTGGTAGTTAACACTTCGGTTTGCACACTGCACCAATCACCTGAAGTATACCACATTCCTTAATCTCAGAGTTTGGGAATTATGTGCATTTGTAACACCTTCAGCAATTAGGAGGGTGGTTGATACTGAATAAACTTTCATAGATTGGCTACTTAATTCAGGGGACAGTATACGTAGTATCTTGACTCTGGTAAAGCTGAAGTTTTCCCACACCGTGGCCCATATTAAGCTTCTCTTTCTGACTTCTTCTTGGCAGTTACTGTCTCTCCAACTCATCCTGTTTATTTGTTCCCTATGTGTACCATGTTTCTTCTATTGAGCTTGTGAACTCTTGAAGGGTGAAGATTGGGTGTAATGGTTTATGTCCTCCAAATAAGTAAGAATATAATAAGAATTAGTCAAATATAAATAGAAAGAAGCTGAACTGGTCATACTATATTTCACTTTATTATTATTATTGACATATATCATACAATGTTACTATTCTTATCTTTTATGCAGACAAAAATAAATGATATAAAGTACATAATGCACTTTGATAATTTTAACCATACATAAAATACGGAGTAACGGAAACTATGTTACATGAATATTTTACAAAGGAAAAATAAGATTACCATAATACGACATTTGGATGAAATTTACCATTAAATTTTGGAGGTTATATGCTGTTAAATATGAATATATTCAAAACAATTACTATTTATAAAACCAATGTGATAGTTTACCATTTAAAATAATGAATACTATGTAAATGAGTATTTATAAAAATATTTTTAAGCAATATGCTATGTTTTACTCATTTACTTGGCAGTTACAAAAATATATATTCATCTGAAACTCTAATAAATTTGCTTGAGGCATTAGCTATTCAAATTCAAAAGCGTGTTTTCTAAAGTGTTTTTTTATCAGCTTAGTATTCTTGGCTACATACAGTTTATATCTGTACATGGTATTAGGATAGATTTGTATTCCAAATAATGTCATTTTAAGTCAAAGACACAAGTGATCAATAACTCATAGAGACAATATGAAGGTTTTCAAATTAAACATATCCAACACAGTCACCAGATCCAACAGCTATGCCTTGTACAAAGAAAATTTTCCAAGACATTTGTTGAATGAATATGAGTGGATGGCATTTATTCTGTTATTTGCACCTATAATTAACTCTCCAAAGAAGATATATAATTTAAAAATTCAGCAATTTTGTTCTTAACCAGGTACTTCTTAAAACCAGGTTAATTGATTCCAGATTGAATAGCAAAGTAGTGTCAGTTATCAAAAGGTATTCTACCAGGTACACCTACTACATAAGTGTAAGCTCTGAAGTCGACGTTTATTCAACACATTGAACACCTCCATTTTTCCTATCTTCATAGAAAACAAGACATAAGAATTGAAGTAATTTTTATACTGTATTATCTTAAAAACAAAAAGTGGTAATTATAATATATATAGACATATACATACACATATATATTTCATTTAGTAGACTTAGTAGACTTCCAGTATCTCTTCTCAGTGAGAGAAGAAAGCTATCCTGAGTGAAGCAGGTCTGTATCTTTTTAACAACTGCTAAACGTCGCACAGACCACACTTGAACAGTCTTCCATGTATGCCCAGCGGATGCTTGGCAATATGAATGTTGAGATCAATGGTAATGGCAGTGCTTTGAAGCAGTAAAATTTTTCTGAAACCCAAGACTAGCCATAATAGCTATTATGGAATTGCAGCACCTAGGAAGATAGTGGCTAAATTTGTAAATGAAATTTCCCGGGGTCATTCTTGCCACAGATCCCTCTTGTAACTTTTCTCCACCTGTTCTGCTTCATGCAGGCTGAAGCTTTGCTGCGGTTCATCACTAAAACTTCAAACACTTTATAGAGGACAAAATATTTTTCTTAATTAAAATTCAGATCATCTGAAGTCATTTCAAAAGCTTTTGCCCTAATACTTAAGCAAGACAACTGACAATTCGTTCAGCACATTCATTGGTTAATATATATATATATATATATTCATTGGTTAATATATATATATACATGTTAATAAAATTACTACTATGAAAGTGTGATTAAACTATGACTTAGTAAGATGGTTCATATAACAAAGAATCTTTAAAAATTAAACATGGTTTCCAAAAAATTCAGAAGCAATTAGTCAAATAAGAGGGGTTAGTTTCAATACCACTAGTGAAGAAAGTCTAAAATGACCTTTAAAGTAAAATGTAAAGTAAAAATGACTTTAAGGCTATTCATTTTAAATTTCAATATTATGGCCTTTCAAAAATACAAGTGAAGAAAAATATGCCCACTATTCTGCCTCAAATCATGCTACATAGGAAAAAAACTACTTAAGCTAATGAAAGAATACTTTTGTATTTTAAACACAAATGTACTAGTTTCAAATACATAGAGTAATTTTACTCTATGTTGAATGCTTACAAATCAGTAAATAGTAAATTTGCTTGTTAAATGTATGTGTCTGAAGGATCGAAAATAGTTTGTTTTCTCAAATTAAATATGCCCCCTTTGATTTGTTTATCCACTCATTTTCTTGGCTCTCATTGTTAATATCAAGGTCAACTTCATTTCATTCTGAATTTGATGATCACAATTAAGAAAGTCAAAACCAATGCCATTTCAATGTCATGTATATTATAGTATCATAAGAAATTACCCTAATTTTAACTTGAACACTGTTGCTGACAGAAGAGTGGTCTCAATGAATCTAAACCACAGAAGAATGGGCTTTAAAGAAACAGAAAATAGTATGAGACTTCAGAGAGGGCTACTGTTTTATTTAAAAAAAAAAAAAAGTTTACCCTGTTACTAACTTTTGAGCATTTGGAAGCACACTGATATATGATACAGTCATGTTGAACCCCAACAATAATATAAACACATTCCATTACAGAGAGTAGAGCCCAAATAATATGTTAACTTATAAACACCAGAAGATCTGACAGTTTGCCCCATGAAATACAGCAAAGTACAACAGAATTTTTTCAGCGACCCTTTCATGTCTCTAATGAGAATGACTGCTTCCAGGATGATGATTAAGAAACAGTAATGACAATATAAAAAGTACCTGCTAGTTAATCAGTTGTTCACTCATTAGCCCTACATTGCAAGTAAACAGATCTTCAATACAGGAAAATCACAAGTTACACGGGCCTTCAGGATTACTTGCCAACAATATCAAGAAGGTTAAATCCCTGAAAGTTAAGAGCATGCTTAATACAGATATTTATGTAAAGGTCATATCTTTATTAAACTCAAAATGCCCAACTTTTTCTTTGAAGACTCTGATATTGGTTTCCTTATTATTCATTATTCATTATACATATGGAATTGCTGCAAAAATCTCAAGTGCTTCTGTGACACATAACAATTATTATTACCTTGGCCAGTAGTATATAAACATCACATACATATGTAACACAGTATTTTTGTTATTCAGTACACAACTGCCAATATGGTTTTTAATAATAATTTGAAAGTCATTATCAAATTTCATAAATTAAAATTTAATGATGGTTTGCATATATTTTAGCTATAAAAAGAATTTTGTATACCAAATTAGTATAAATCCATATAATTACCACAATCTCAATAAGTGTTTTGTTTTAAAAATTATGGATTTAAAATTAATATTACTGGATTCACGATGCTAAAAACAATGCTATTGTGTCACAAAGAAATGATAGGAGGATAGAATACACTTGTATTTCCATAAATTATCAATGTCCCTAATGCTCCTTTTAAAGTACAAATAATGCTTTATTTTCACACCTTATGCATATACTTAGAAAAATTATTATGATGGTGTATTTCTTTAAGAGTCTGTCCTCTCATATAAAAACCATCAAAAGACCAAGAGTTTTAGGTATCTAAGTTAAAATTAAATTTTAAAATAGGTTTATTTTTCGCTTCTTCATGTTAATCTCCCTCCCCACACCTTCCCGATCCCAGGGCCGCTAATGGCACAGCACCCAGTATATAGGGTGCAAGGACGCCATGTCCATTGTAGAGATCAAAGACAGCTGCATCTTGCTGGAATTGTCCATAAGCATAAAGGACATCTGAAAGCAGCTCAAAGAAATAAGTTTTGCTGGAGGTCCCATTCATTATTTCCCCTCTACTGAGAAATAAGCCCTTAGGAGAAAGAGTAAGGCAAACCTTTCCATCTTTCACACATAAATGACTTTCTCTGACACAAGTGGGGGTCTGAAAACCTGTGTGGTACTTAACATTTTTCTAGGATGATTTACAAAGTATGTCAATGTTTCTTCAGCGACAGACTTCTTCAAGTGGAACTATCCATTATGACATGGGATCATTGGGGGATGAAAAAAAAAAAGCACATTAAAATGTTAGTGAGCAGGAGAAGAGGCACATTGGTTAATCTTTCAAATCTCTGGTATTTTATCTTTCAGGTCCAGGGATGGATTTTATTCTAAAAATGAATATTTACTACCAATACAGAGAGATATCCATTTGTGAAGCTGAACCGTCTGAATGAACTCCTATCTCTTTCCAGCATAAATAGCCAAGTACAAGCTGAAAACTACTTATTTACAATGGGAAGAAAGATTTAGAGAAAAAAATGCATTTCTTTATCGTCAATGGATGTTTAACCAGCATGTAGTTCGTCTAGTCCAGCATTCAAAAGCCTCGGCCTGCATGCTTCCTTGGGAATCTTCTTCATTCTTCTCCAGCGGGGGGAGGTGGCTCACACAGCTTGTATAGTCTGGAAAAGGCATGGGAAAATTTGACAGTGTATTACCATGACCTGAGATGTCTGTATTGGTAGAACAAATACATTGATCATGCTTTCTTGTTCCATGAGTCATGATCACATTGTCTACTGCACTAAAAACAGCATATGAGTTAACAAACTCCAAAATTTCATTCTATGATTAAGAAAACACAGAGGCCTCTTTGCACATCTCAATGGCTACTGATTAATCAACACTGCATTTTTAAAACTTGCTGCTTCTACTCCAATGCTGACAACCTAGGCTGTTCACCGCACTTGTGGCAAAATCTTTTCTCTGGATTCCAGGAATTATTATGATAATTAACAACATGTCTATAATAATTATCTTGTAGCAAAACAGAACTATCTAACAGGGATCTACTGGTTTCTGACTAGTTTTAGAAATGTATTTCATTTTGTACTACCCCAGTGGTGCAGGCAGCTGTCTATGGATAGGCTGACCAGATTCCTAAGGTCTGAATCTCAGAGGTGAGCTTAGCTGATGTTTTCTGAAAACTAACCTCCTGGTTCTGCCCAGGCCCACTCACCTGAATCTCCAAGTGTGTCAAGGACTCCACTTGAACCAAGAAGATGCCTGAAAATGCTCCCTTTTTGCAGCCCAGGTCTAGATGCTTGAGACTATACAGTATTAAAGCAAAGCTCAGGAACTTAACTAGGGTTACACAAGCTACAGTGTCCCACATTTTCTTGAATGATTAAATGCTAGCTCCAAAACCAAAGTAAAAGGGAACACAACAGCTGCCAGATAGCTCTACCTCAAAGCCACACACACCACTTACAGCATATCCTGAGAGAAAATAGATTGGGTGACCTAAAGTGCTGGATTGGACTATGCCTGTCTTCGCCAACAGTGCCCATGGCCACGCCGGTCCCACTTCAGAGTTTAGTCTAATGACCTCCAAATATAAGGCATAGATTTCAACTTTGCACATTTTAAAAAGCAATCCATGCCTAGGACTAGCTGTGGCTATTCAGTCCCTTTTACAGATTAAGCTGGAAAGAGTTAAAATGAGTTGTTGACCGATTTAACAAATTATACATTTCCTTTCCCTTTGACATTTAATCCCATGCTAATTTTAAATTAAAAGGGAAGCATGAGCAAGATTTAATATTGAGTTATAAATCTCAGCTAACAAAATGAGCTTTCCTGGCATGGAAACACATAGAAGTTATTGTCTTTGGAGGTTTACAAAAATGAATTTCAAGTCTGGAAGGTGGTTTATGCTCTACATGTTATCTCTATGGAGGAGGTGAATACTGAAATAAAGACATTTCACATAAGAAAAGTTTCTTTCATCCTTCCTGGAGGGAAAAAAATACATTAAAGTAACCTGATGTATTTCAAAGATTCTTCTACAGCTGAAGAATATAGGGTTACTTCAAATTGCATTTCCAGGGCTGGGATAATAAAATGATCAGAAGGCTGTTTTTCTCCTTAATTTCTTTCCTGTTATTTCTCTGACACTGCTTCGTAATGAGTGAAAAGCCACAGGGGGCTTACTCAAGTAGGACAGGCATAGGAAGATGGGTGGTGAATGTCCTGCCCTGTGAGATCTGGGCTGAGTCATCACATTCCATCATCCTGCTTTGCACGTAACTTAACTGACAGCCTGGGTAAGAGAGTCTTTGAAATGGCTGCCTGGTAAATTGGAGAAAAGGCTACTCCTGTGATCACCTAATGAAATAATAGCTCTGGGTACTGTGGAGCTGGACAGATTCAGCCTCTGTGAGGCTTCCTGGAAGAGACTCGGGGTTATTTGAGTTCAGACACATTTGTAATGGAAATTGCAGAGCTTTGGGAATTTAGAACAGGCAGATGAAGTTTGGAAACAGAATGAAATAGGTAAGAATCAGACACTTATTCTGCACTGAAGCATTTGTTTTTGGCAGCTAAATTGTTGGGCAACGTGAGGCTTTGGTCTCCCCAGCATTTGGGGCTCTTGCTATATTCTCATTCCCCACATGCACACTGGTGGCCCTGTACGAAAAATGTTTGTTCTTGGTTTCACTTGCTCTTCTTCCTGTTTGGACCCAGGTAGCTATCTTGGAGCTGGTATCTTCAGCCTAAATTCAAATCTGCTGAGAGCAGACCTTTCAAACTTCATGCTATGTAGATCATACCTTTCACCTTTCTCCACAGCAAAAATATAATCTGTGTTAAAGGAGACCATAAAGCAGATGCCTCTCTCAAGGTCAAAGCATCAATAATACTCTGTCCCAAGACAATTCTCCCCATCTTATGAATGAGAAAACTGAGTCTTAGAGAGGAAAAGTAACCTGACTAAATAAGGTCAGATCGTTAGCAGGAACAGGGTCTCAAAACAACGTTTTTCACTTTTAACCATTATAATATGCCCCCACCCAATTTAAACAAATAAAGAAAAGCAAGCTTTCATGACACAATAATTCCAAATTTTGTGACATCATAGCAAATAAGGCTGGCGTGCCACAACTGGTAACCCAACATCCAGAATGAAACATTTGGCTGTTGAAGAAGATAGGCTTATTGCTGTGAAGAGCCAATGCATGAAAGTTAAGAGTGAGGAAGGACGTCCTTTGTACTCCACCTCATGTACAAGCTATCACAATACACATTCACTCGATTGCCCAAATTTGTTTTGTCTTTCTACTCTATGAGGTTGCAAGCTCCTGAGTGCAGGAAGTGTCTCTCATCTATCTTGATATCCCAATGATAAAAGCAAGTCCTGACATTGACCCTCAATCTCAATATGACCCAGGTGAGCTCATCATCTTTTCCCTATGCGTGCACTTTCTTCCTGTATCCACTGTGTCAATGGCAAGAACCATTAATCCCTCATTATCCATACCAAGGATTTGGTGATCATTCTAGAAGCTTCCTTTTCCTTAACCTCCTTTATCCAATTAGTGTCCAAAGACTATTAATTCTGTCTTTTAAGTATCTCTCTAATCTATCCTCTCTTTTTGGTCCTCAATACTACCATAACATTTTTTCAAGCTTCTATCTTCAGTCTTAGCTATCCTTAAATGGACCATCTTAATGTTGCCAGAAATAACTTCTACAGTTCAAATCTTCCATGTAGGAAAATTGTTTATTAATGTCTCCCTATTGACTTCACATTAAAATCAAAACTCTTCAGTACTCCTACAAGTGTCTTCTGACCTGACCCTTGCTTGCCTATACCTCCAGCCTCACTTTGCATTTTTCTTGAATCACATTCAGCCGTCAGTCACTGAGATCTTGGTGTAGTTCTCAGAATGTCTTACATTCTCTGGGCGTTGGCACTATTGCATCTCTGTATAGGACATTATTACCATGCTGACTGGGTCAGGGTGTTCTATGACCTCCTCTATCCATCTCTCAGCTGCGTTATGCCTCTTTTCTGTTCTCATGGCACTCTGTGTCTATTTCCATCAAGGCTCTTTGCACACACAGTATACTATGTTCATTTTATTCAATTGTCACTCTACTATACCTCAATGACTGGTGGGAGGACTATATCTTTTTATCCCTAGCTTTTGACAATGGGCCTGCCACCTACAGACACATGGCAAAAAATCACTTGGGTGTGGTGGCTCATGCCTGTAATCCTAGCACTTTGTGAGGTAGAAGCAAGAGGACTGCCTAAGCCCAAGAGTTTGAGACTAGCCCAAGCAACTTGGCGAGACCTCATCTCTACAATAAATCACAAAATTAGTTGGGTGTGGTAGTATGGACCTGTGGTTCCAGCTACTTGGAAGGCTGAGGCAGAAGGATCACCTGAGCCCAGCAGGTTGAGGCTGTGGTGCCTATGAGTGTCCACTGCACTCCAGCCTAGATGACAGAGTAAGACTCTGACTCAACAAAAGAAAGAAGGAAAGAAATTCAGTATATATTTCCTGAGCGAATTAAAAAAAAAAAAAACATAAAGTAGATGGTAAAAATAAAACCATGATAGAGATAGTTGAGAATTTGGAACAAGTACTATCTCAGGCAGAGAAAGCAAACTTTACCTCCATGAAGATGTTTCCAGAAATATGCCAGCCTTGTCCACAGATGGCCTGGCTTTGACAACCAAATGTGTTCTTCAGCTCATTATTTTCAAGGCAGGATCTGGGTTCCTGGGTGAGAGCATTCCCAGCCACTCTGTGCTCCTTGGCATTCCCTCTGCACCCTCCACAAGCTGCTTCTCACATTCTACTCTTTCTTATGATGATGTTTCCCTCACCTCCTCTCTTTAACTGAAAGCTCCTTGAGGACCAGAGCTATTTTTAATCTCAGGTTTATGTTCTTCTTGGGACACAGCAGAGTGCTTTGCATTTCCTAAGTTCTCAATAAATACTTGTAGAATAAATAAAAGAACACATTAAAAAATTTTCAAAAAAATCACTCTTGATCTCTCTCTCAGGGTTACTACTCTCTTGTAAAATATGTCAACTTTATAGCTGGCTCATTTTATTGAGTTTCACTTCAAGTGTTTTCAATATAACTCAATAAAGAAAAAAGTGAGTTCATCAGTTTCTTTTCTGTGTTCAGCTTGCACATTGGTTTATTGATCAGGGAGTTGAAGTCTGATTCCAACCTCACTGTTTATTAGTTTATAAACTCCAGTGAAGAACATCTTCCTGACCCATTATCTTGTTTTCTTATTGGAATTTTAACACTTTGGTGGGTCTATTATCCAAATATACCATGCCTCGCAAGGTGTTGGATTGAGAACACTTATGTAAAAATGATTCTTTAAAAGCTTAGATTCTAATATAATCATCTATGAAAGATAACATTTACAAAACTTGAGAATTAAACAGAGTTAGAAGCCAGCACTAAAAGTAAAGGCAATTAGAACATGAGTGCTCCATTCATTTTCAGGTGGAAAATATGTTTTTCCTTTTGAAAGCACTTTCACTGCTCACATGGTTTTTCAGAATAAAATATAACTTCATAAATGCTGCAGCCATCATTCTTACTCTGGTAACTACTCTGTAAGCAGAAGCAAATAGTGTTTTGTCTGTGACAGTGTTTGGAGGATCCTACTTTTTATTAAAATGCAAATATATAAAAGCAATCAAATGTAAAATAAATATTTAGCTTTGTTCTACTTTAAGATAGATAGCTGCCTACTCTCATTACCAGAGAGGTTAAATCAAAAACATTTATTTGATGGCTGTCAATTACATTCATTTATTTTAAAGGTAGATGGGAGTCCTTCCTATGACGATGTGGGAGCTATGCATATTTGGTATAACACATAAAAATCCCATTCATTCATTTATTCATGCATACATTCTTGAAATCCATTCAGATATTTGATGACCATGATGTAGACACTCTGCTGAGTAATGCATAAATTCCAAAAAACATATTCTCTGCCTCCAGAGAACACCTATTCAGGATGGGCAAAGAAACCTGTTAACAATACATGACAGTGCAATATGGAAAAGGCTATCACAGATCCGTAACAAAGATGCTAAGGACCACAGAGAGGAAGGAAATTAAAGCAAGACTCCAAGGAGAAAAATGACATTCAAGCTGAATTTTGCAGTTAAGTAGGAGTTTTCCATGCAGACACAGATGGGAAAGGCAATCATGCTAGAGGGAACAGCATGTGCAGTCATAGAAGTATAAATGAAAATGGCACTTTGGCCATTTGGCACAGCTGGATTACACATTTTAGTAGTACCTGTGTGGACTTGTTTTTGAATTCATGGTAGAACTTGCAAAATAGAATAATATCCATTTATTTGTGAGAGCATTTATGTCTAAAATCACACTTAGCCTTTGGGTGTTTCTAGGGCAATCTCTGTGGTAACAGTCAGCAAGACCCTGGGAACATCCTAAAGCAGTTGCATTAGCCATGAAAGACACTGCGTGGGAAATGCTGGCAAGTCCTTTGGGAAAAGACAGAGCAGGGGATGTACTTACCTTGGCGCAGACTGTGGGGTCCGGTCTCTGACTCCCAAATTCTTTGCTGTGTTCTGAACTCTTGCTCCCTGAAAGTCAGAAAAAAATCACTTTTTAGCTTTACCTACTATTAGTAATGATTTTACCTGCCAATTAACATCTGAGCATAGATCTGACGTGTTTAACATCAATAGAGGCTGAAGAAAGAAAGACAGAAATCACCGTCTGAGCATTTCGAAAATTGGTGCTTTTAAGAATCAAATGTGCTGTTATGCTGTGGTTTCATCTTTATTCCCAGTAGCAATCACTGCTTAAGATGTTGACAATAGAAATCGAGCAAGCTATAAATACCTGCTCTGTGTTATCACATTCCTGGAACAAAAGTCACAGTTCTATCACACTCATGCATCTGTTTTTCTTTACCTGAATAGTTATTTTCAGTTTGATAGCATTTAGCAAGAAGATATGTTTTTAAAAATAGTTCTGAAACAGTATCTGGATAAGCCATGTCCACATGGATCTCTGAAATCTAAGAATTCTGTCTCAGAGTTTATGACACAGATGGTCTACTTTAGCAATGAAAAAGTCTTTACAGTCTGTCAAGTTCATGAATGAAGTTATAATCATTTTCCAGTTCCTCATGAATATTACTTACTACATGGAACCAAGCATCAGGGTTTGGGCTTGGGAATAGGTTAAGAAGAGTTGTTTTTAAAAAAATCTGAAACTCTCTCTCCAGTTACTAAATTCTGAACTAAGAAAAGAAACAAGAAAAACAAAAGAGAAAAAAAGAGAAAGAATACAATGAATATGTTATCTCAAAATGGACTTAGTAAAAGAAAGCAAATAGAAGAAAAGGAGTGGGATGGGGAAAAAAAACCAGATGAAAAGAAATTTAGAAATTGTGATTAAGGAGTTAAAAAACATTTTTATTTTGCTGGTCCAAAAATAGTTATCTCAATTGATTGTTCACAGTTAGTTACAGATCGATTGAACTCCTTGTTCTACTCCTTTTCCTCTTCTCACTACTGCACTTGACTTGTCTTAAAAACAAAAAAACCAACTTTTTATTTTGAAGTAAATTTAGACTTAAAGAAAAGTTGTAAAAACAGAACAGGCACATAACATACTCCACATGGCTTCCCCCATGTTAACCCTTTACTTATCCACAACATGATTGTCAAAACCAGGAATTAACACTGGCACTAACTAAACTGCGTCCTCTTATTCAAATGTCAACCACTTTTTCGTTCCCCACAATCATCCCGTTTCTGCTTCAGGATCAAATCCAGGATCCCATATTGCATTTTGTTTACACACCTTCTCGGTCTACTCCAGTCTGTGCCAGTTCCTCAGTTCCTTCTTCCCCTTCATGACCTGAACACTTTGGATTAATATTGATTTTTGCAAAATGTTTAAATTTGGGTTTGTCTGATGTTTCCTCATGACTAGATAGAGGAAATATATTTGGGGCAAGAAAACCGCAGGAGTGGTATTGTGTCCGCAGTGCACGGTATCAGGGGACACAGGATGCCTCATCACTGGTGACATTAACTTTGATCACTTGGTTAAAATGGTGTCCAACAGATTTTTTCCACTGTAAAGTCACCAATTTCTTTTGTTGTTGTTATTAGTAGTTAATAAATATGTTTGGGGGTATACTATGAAACTATGCAAATATCTTGTTTCTCTTCAAACTTTCACTCAGTGATTTTAGTTTCTGTTGGTGTCTTGTCTATAACAATAATACTGTAGTGTTTATGAACCAGAATTATTCTGTAAAGAAGACTTATCCCTTCTCCCTAAATTATGTATTTATTCAGTCACATATTTAAAGAAGTATAGATTCATAGATAATTATTTTATTCTATGATAAATAATACAGTATTTTTCTTATTATTATTATTTTACTTAAATTATTCTAGCTTTGTCCATTGGGAACTTTTTCCGGTTGCTTCCACACCTTTTTAATATGTTCCCATCATCTTTTAGTACTTCTTTATTTTCTGGCACTCCAAGATGGTCCAAGTTTATCTTTCCAGTCTCAGCTGGCAATTCACCACTTTTCCAAGGGGCCCTGGCTGTTTTTATTGGAGAATCGTATTTAGAAGGCAAGATCTGACACTGTGTGCTCATTACTACCAGTGAATGACTACTTTTAGAACTTTCCAGTAGATAGGATTAGTTTATGAATACAAACATACATGTCTGTATTCATTTCAGCATCTAACCATATCTCTATGTATGTGTGTGTATTCATTGGTTCATACTGATACCTCTAATTCCAGTCCAGGACCACAAGGTTCTTTCTAGATGCCAGCCTTCTCCCTTTCCTTATTTGTAACTTCTTTCTCATGCAGTGAGAAATCTGCTTTTCATTCTTTACAATATCTTTACTAGTTTGTTCAATCCTAGTATACACATAAGTTAGTCCTAGGATTCCTAAATTATGTCCCTTGAAAAATGGATTTACTAGCTAGAGTGTAATATTTATGTAGAATTCTGTCTACAGTCTCAAATTATTCTGTTAAATAGCTCTATTAAGAAAAAATTTTGCTTTCTTAAAGAGATTCAAATAAAATGGATGCTTGGCATGCTGAACACATCAATGGGTATATTCCACTTTGAATTCAACTATGTAATTCTTAGTATACTCAACATACCAGTGATTTGCATTTTTATACCCTTGCTAATGTTGTCCCGTCTACTTAAACATCTTCCCTGTCCCCTTCCCTCTCTGTCTGTTTCGTATTTATCTTCTAAGGCCCCCAAATCAAGAATCATCTTAATTAGCTAATAATTGTTTGGCCAGTCACTATAACAGGTATTGTTTTAAGTGAATTAAGTATACTGATTTATTGACTCCTCTGAACAACACTATGAGGCAAGTACTATTATTATCACTGTTTTAAGACTGAGGAAACTAAGTAACAAAGAGGCTAAGAATCTTGCCATAAATCATACTGTAAACACTGGAGCTGGGATTCAAACTGTGGCTACTTGGCTCAAGAGTCTGTGCTCTTAGCCACTATGACATCTTCACCTTCTGCATGAAGTCTTTTTCCGGTCCTCCTACTTTGAATGCATCCATTGAACAAATAACATTTAGCATTTACTTTGTACTCGGTACTATTCCAAAATGATACCAAAATGAATAAGACTCAGTGTCCCAGCCAGGGAGGGGCTCACAGTCTACTTATTTGCTTCCCGTTCTGAGTTTTGATATACTGAGGTTGTACACCTCTTAGAGCAGCACTTGCTTGCTGGTGCCCATGGTGGTTTGCCTACATGTGTGACCACATGACACTAGACAAAAACCACATTTCCTTCAAACTCAAGTGGTGAGTTAAAACTCTATGGAAAGTACATACATAAGATCTGTACACGAAAACAATACATCATTATAGATAAGAACAATGAATCACACCAAAAGCCTCTTGTTTCTAAAGAAACTTAAAAATTTTATTTTGTATTACATTATTCATTATATATTACTAAACTTCAATAGATGGTAAATATATTACTATACTTTAATAATGTATTCATTAATATAATAATGCAAATACTTCAATATACACTAAAAATGACAAATAGCTAACCACTTAGTCTCTGATAAGTTGAGTCTACGTGGTTAAGTAATTCTCCCTGAGGTTTAAAGGTAAAAGAGAGAGAAAAAAAACCAAGTTAGGTTATTGATTCAGACTTGCATTCTAACTGCTCAGATCATAAGTAAGTAAGAGTTAGCTTGTGGATTGAATCCCAGTCACCAGTCTTACTGCCTGCTACTGCTGAATACTAGAAAGAGGATTGGCAACAGAAGGAATATTGGTAACAGAAGGAATATTGCAGTATCTTTGCCAGGCACCGGTCTGCCCTATTTCCCCAAAGGAGGGCCTCAGGCTCTATGATGCTTCACAAAGAAATTACAAATCAGTTGTTTGTCTCTCATAGCCACTTGGGACATCATGACTTGGGCCAGTGGAACAAGTAAGAAAAGAAGAAAGCTATCTATTCTAAATATATTTATTTAGGAAAAAAAGGAAAAAGAAGCAGTGATAAATACTGAAAAAAATTGTGCAGCCTATAAATCAATAAGAATTTTCTAAGAAACTGCATGACTTATGAGTCTTATTATATTATGTTTCATATATGCTATATTTAAATATACTATATTTACTATATATTAAATATATACTATATGTAATATACACTATATTATATATAATACCGTATAAATATAATTTATAACATATAAGCTTTATACCTGTCAAATGAGTCATTAAATAAGTCATCAGTTAAATGGGCATAGCTTATATTAATTTTACTTTCTTTACTGCTATCTTCTCTATCTCCATTTTCAGTTTTAAGAAGTTATGTATTCAATGTAATTATTATTAATCAAATCTATACAACAGGAATGTATATGTAGCCAACTCACAATTACTCCCTTAGTGGAACCTTCTTTTTATTTTACTTTATTTATTTTTTATTTTTTTAAAGATGTGGAGTACAATTCAGGGTTAGGTATACATATGTTCATCATGTAGGTACCCTTGTTGATGAGGTGTGCCCCTCACACCCCTGGTAGTTTCTCTCAACTGCCAATCCTTCCCCACCCCTCACCCCGGCATTTTCCCACTACTGCCAATCCCTTTCTTATAGTGTTATGATAATTGTTCAAAGTCCGCTTACAAGTGAGAACATGGTACTCTGTTCTTTGTTTCTGTGATAGATCATGGAATATTCTTCTAAAAAAAGGTTAACTCCAGTCTTTTTTTCTTGCCATAAGCTATAATTGTGAGGTGGCTCTTGTAAACTTACTCTTCAAAGCAAACAACAGAACAGAAAGGTGGCTAATCTTTTTTAGTATGCCTTAGCAACCCATATCTCAACTCTGACATGAACAATTACAAGTTTACTTTGATCTACTTTATAAAACAGAATTTGTATATCTATCCCCAAAATCCTTCTTAAACTTGCTGGCGATCTGTGTCTGCATTTGCCCTTTCCAGTTGGCCCACAGTATATCACATGCTTCTGGAAGATCTAACCTTTACTTAGTAAATCCCTCTTGGACCTTCTAAGATGTTGCTTTTCAATCTCTGGCTCCTGGGTCCTAAATAGAAGCACCAATGTATATATGCATTCACTGTGCCTGATTTCTTTACTGCAGACACCCACTTGATGTTGACCTCTTTAGGAGATTTTTTTCATTGACTTCATTGACATTCTGTAGTGTAGAGTCTTAGGAGCAAGCCCAGTGGGATTTATATGTTTGCCTGAGAGTTAGACACTAAGTCTTTAATAAACAAAGTAGGGAGTTCCGGTAAGATGGCGACAACAAAGGTGGAATTGTGAGATTCTCCGAACGTGAGTTCCCAAAAAGACTCTTACTTTCCTTCCCCCACTCCCCTGCCCACTGCCAGCCACACTGGTCAGAGGCCCAGGGATCTTCGGTCCCATGCAGGGCCAGATATTGTGGCCCCCGGCTGCTACTGATCCACTATATGTGGCCCCTGCCTGCCGCATGGAAATCTTGGCTCCCTCCCTGGCTACATCATCTCACCCAGCACCAAGCCACCGGTCACCCAGGGAGGCTCTAGGCGTCTGCCCCTCAGAGATACCAGCTCCATTTCTGGCTGAAATACCCTGTAAGGGGCCCAAAGCCACTCTCACTGCTCACCACCTGCCCGTTGGAGCTCCTGGCCCATCCTGGCTGAGGCACCCAGCGTACAACCCCATGCTTGTGTAAGGGAACAGCATATCTTAAGGAAATGCTGATTGCCCGCTCTCAATTCCAGAGGGAACTCCCAGTTTCCTCCTGCCTGCTGGTGGCACACCGGATCCAGCGCCCAGCTGTGCAGCTGATCCCCGGTGCCTTGAATGCCACCACAGCACGTCATAGTGGATCGTCCAGGGACCCAGATGAGCAGAGAGAAAGGATCTGTGAAAGAGGAGCTGCCCACCTCGGCCATTTTCCAGGCAGAGATTTGCATTGCCCCGCCCACCTACGAGCAGCCTCCACCTCGGTTCCTAAGGTAATGTCACTAAACAGGAGACAAATCTTCTCCCCTGAGCTGAATCAGATGCAGGCAACTCAGCATTGCAGACCTCTCAAGCAGCAGGCTAAAAGAACAAACCCAAGCTAGGAGTAAATCTAGCTGCCTGCAATGAAAGCAAAGGGGAGAGGCTGGAGAGCAGAGCTGAAGAGACTATAGACACTCAGGAAAGATTCCAGAGCTAATCTGATTTCTTATTTTGACTTTTGATTTTATCATTTTGACTGTTTGTTTTGCTCACTTTTGTTTGCTTTTTGACTTAGACTATCTGTTTGTGTTGGGGAAAACACATCAAAAGGCATGATTTTATTGGACTTTGTGTAGTTACCAGTATGCTTTAGGGAATTTTGCTTGTGTGTCTTTTTCACTTCTCTCTGTCCTTGTGTCTCTTTTTCACCTGTTAGTTGGTAGGTATGTCTGTTTTCCTTCTCACTTGTCTCTCTTTCTAACTTCCTATTGATCCCCCTTCCTCCATTATTTTCCTCTTTCTTACCTCCTTTTGTTCCAGGGACCAAACCTACATCCCGCTGCACAAACAGATTGTAAGGCAGTGGGAAATAGGTTCCAGTGTGCCCATACACCTGTTGGTGGATGCTGGAATCAGCAGATAGATTCTGAATCACAGCTTCCCCCTCAATTAAACCTCAGAACTGCTAAAAGTACAGCCCGCAGCCCACACTCCAGCCTCAAAAGTGAACAAAGCCAGAGGACCTCATAAGGAAGAACAGGAGACTGGACAAGTGAAACAAAAGCAACCCCACCTTCCCTGAAAAATGAATTAAAGAAGGGGAGGGAAAGGGGGAGAGAGAGAAAAATCTACACTAATGAAGAAAAACCAAAAGAAGAAAATGGGTCTTGCTCAGACCCCTGGGAGGGCAGACACTGAGAAAACTGACTTTGGAATGCAAACAATGAAGAGCTCCCAGAATGACTGGTCTGAAACTACAAACCTAGATATCAAGACATTAATGGAGAGATTAAAAAGAATTGAGGAGAGACAAGAAGAAACCAGGAAGGAGTTGATAACTGAGATAACAGTAATAAAGAATACTGTGAATGAAATAAATAACAAACTGATAAGCATGGAAAACAGAATTAGCCAAGCAGAAGAAAGAATCTCAGAGCTTGAGGACCAAAATATAGAACTAACCCAAACTGTAAAAAACACAGAAAACAAGCTTAAAAAGACAGAACAAAACCTTCAAGAGATGAGTGATTACTTCAAGAGAAAGAACCTAAGAGTAATTGGCCTTCCTGAAACAGAAAGAGAAACAGAAACCACCTCGGAACAAACATTCCATGAGATTATTGAAGAAAACTTCCCTCATCTTATCAGTGATGCAAAAATTCAAACACAAGAGATTCAGAGAACCCCTGCAAGACAACAAATGAGAAGACCAACTCCCAGACACATAATAATTCACCTAAACAAAGTAGGTATAAAAGAAAAAATCCTAAAGGCAGAAAGAGAAAAAGACAAGATCACCTACCATGGAAGACCAATTAGAATAGCAGCAGATTTATCTACAGAGACCCTGCAGACTAGGAGAGCTTGGAGCCCTATCTTCAAAGTCCTAAAAGATAAACAATTTCAACCAAGAATAACCTACCCAGCCAAGCAAAGCTTCATCAGCGAGGAAGAATTAAAATCTTTCCCACATATCCAATCCCTAAGACTTACGCTGCCACCAGACCACCTCTACATGAAACACTTAAGAAAGCACTAAACATAGAAGAAAAGGAAAAAAGAACAACATTCTTCACAAGATTACAGGAAAAAGAATAAGATACACATGAACCAACCCTAAAACCAAAAGAAAGACAACAAACCAAGAGGAACAAAAACTCTATAAGAACTGTATGATAGAGACCAACTCTCACATTTCAATAATTAGCCTGAATGTGAATGGACTAAATGCACCACTGAAAAGACATAGAATGACAAAATGGATAAAATATCACCAGGCAACAATACACTGCAATCAAGAGACCCATCTCACTAGAAAGGACACGCACAGACTCAAAGAGGATGAGAAACAAATTTTCAGGCGAATGGAACACAAAAGAAAGGAGGAGTCATGATCCTAATTTCAGACAAAATACCACTTAAGTTATCAAAAATTTAAAAAGATACAGAGGACCACTACATAATGATAAAAGGTTCACTCCATCAACAAGAAATATCTATCCTAAACATATATGCACTCAACATAGGAGTGCCAACTTTCATAAAGCAGCTTCTAGGAAAACTAAAGAAAGATATTGACTCTAACACCATCATAACTGGAGACTTTAATACCCCACTCACAACACTAGACAGATTATCAGGACAAAAAATCAGCAATGAGATCTGGAACTTCAATGTGACTCTTGACCAAATGGACTTAATTGATACCTACAGAACACTCTACCCAACGACCACAGAATATACATTCTACTCAGCACCGCATGGAACGTACTCTAAGATCGACCATACACTTGGCCATAAATCAAGCATAAACAAATTTCAAAAGATCGAAATTTTGTCATGCACCTTCTCAGACCACAGTGGAATAAAAATAAACATCAAGGCCAACAAGCTTCCTCCCAAACCCACAAAGACATGGACACTAAACAGCATGATGCTAAACATATCCTAGGTCAACAATGAAATCAAAACAGAGATTAAAAGATACCTGGAAACAGAGCCATGCTTGGTGGCTCAGCCTGTAATACCGCACCTTTGGGAGGCTGAGGTAAGTGGATTGCCTGTGCCCGTGGGTTTGAGACCTGCCCGGGCAGCGAGACCTCATCTCTACAATAAATAAAAAAATCAGCCAGGCATGGTGCACCTGCCTATAATTCCGGCTACTCAGAAGGCTGAGGTGGAAGGATCACCGGAGCCCAGCAGGCAAGGCTGTGGTGGCCAGGAGTGGCCACCGCACTCCAGTCTGGACGACCGAGTGAGACTCCAACTCAAAAAAAAAAAAAGATACCTGGAAACAAATGAAAATGAAGAGACATCTTACCAAAATCTCTGGGACGCCATGAAAGCTGTAGTAAGATGGGAATTCATATCCCTACAAACACACATGAAGAAAATGGAAGGATCACAAATCAATAGCCTAACAAGTCACCTTAGGAAGCTGGAAAAGCAAGACCACCAAAACTCTAACGGCAGCAGAAGAATCCAGATCACCAAAATAAAAGCCCAAATCCGGGACAGAGAAGACAAAAAGATAATACAAACAATCAATGAAACAAAAGGCTAGTTCTTAGAAAGGATAAATAAGATCGATGGTCCCTTAGCTAGACTGACCAAGAAAAAAGAGAAAGCACCCAAATGAATACAATCAGAAACAAAAGATGAAGTCACATCTGACCCCAGTGAAATACAAAAGATCATTAGAGACTACTATGTACACTCGTATGGAAACAAACTGGAAAACCTTAAGGAAATGGAAGACTTCCTGATATCACACAACCTGCCTAGGTTGAAACAAGAAGAAATCAAAACCCTAAATAGACTAATAACAATCAAGGAAATTGATTATGTAATAAGAAAACTATCTACAAAAAAAGCCCTGGACCAGATGGCTTTCCAGCAGAATTCTATAAGACATTTAAGGAGGAGCTGATACCAATCCTACAGAAAGTATTCTAGGTGATTGAGAAAGACGGAACACTCCCAAATCATTCTATGAAGCTAACATCACACTGATACCCAAGCCATGTAAAGACCCAACAAAGAAAGAGAACTATGTGCCAATATCTTTGATGAACATAGATGCCAAAATTCTCAACAAGATCCTAGCAAACCAGATTCACCAACACATCTCAAAAATCATCCAGCATGACCAAGTAGGCTTCATCCCTAGGACTCAAGGCTGGTTCAACATTCACAAGATAATAAATGTAATTAAATACATCAACAGACGTCAGAACAAAAACAACATGATTATATAAATAGATGTAGAAAAAGCTTTTGATAAAATCCAGCACCCCTTCCTGATAAAAACCCTCGAACACATAGGCATACATGGAACATACCTCAAAATAGTAAAAGCCATCTACGAGAAACCCACAGCTAGCATACTCCTAAACAGACAAAAATTAGAACCATTTCCCCTGAAAACTGAAACAAGACAAGGATGCCCACTCTCTCCCCTCCTGTTCAACATAGTATTGGAAGTCCTAGCTAGAGCAATCAGAAAAGAGAAGGCGATCACGGGTATTCAAATAGGAAAAGAGGAAGTCAAGTTATCCCACTTTGCTGACAACATGATTGTGTACCTTGAAAACCCAAGAGTATCTGTCAAAAGCCTCCTTGCACTGATAAAGGACTTTGGCAAAGTCTCAGGGTATAAAATAAATGTGCAAAAGACAATTGCATTTCTTTACACCAATAATAAACAAACAGAAACCCAAATAAAAACACAATCCCATTCACAATAGCCACAAAAAAATGAAATACCTTGGAATCTTTCTAATCAGATGTGAAAGACCTTTACAATGAAAACTACAAAACACTGCTCAAAGAAATCAAAGATGACACAAACAAGTGGAAAAATATTCCATGCTCATGGATTGGAAGAATCAACATTATAAAGATGTTCATTCTACCTAAGGCAATCTACAGATTTAATGCAATACCCATCAAACTACCAGCAACATTCTTCTCAGAGTTAGAAAAAAACAATACAGGAATTCATATGGAAACACAAACAACCAAGAATAGCCAGAACAATCCTCAGCAAAAAAAAACAAACAAAAACAAAGCAGGAGGTATCACACTACCAGACTTCAAACTTTACTATAAACCTACAATAATCAAAACAGCTTGGTATTGGTACAGGAACAGGCGTATAGACCAATGGAATAGAATTGAAATTCCAGAAGCAAAACCTCAATTTCTCAACCAACTCATCTTTGACAAAGCCTCCACCACAAACCGCGGAGGAGAGGAGAACCTATTCAGTAAATTGTGCTGGGAAAACTGGCTGACCACATGCAGAAGACTCAAACAAGACCCCTATCTATTCCCATACAGAAAAATCAATTCTAAATGGATCAGAGACCTAAATATAAAACCTCAAACCATAAGAACCTTAGAAAATGCAGGACACACCCTTATGGAAATTGGAACTGGCATCCAATTCCTGAACAAAACCTGAAACCCACAGGCCATAAGAGATAAGATAGACAAGTGCCACCTCATTAAACCGACAGGCTTCTGCAAAGCCAAAGAAACCATCAAGAGAGCAGGGAGGCAGCCCACAGACTGGGAAAAAGTATTTGCCAACTCCAAGTCTGACAAAGGCTTAACATCTTGGATCTACAAGGAACTCAAACGTGCTGAAAAGAAAAAAACAAACAACCCCATTATAAAGTGGACAAAAGATATGAACAGACACTTCTCAAAGGAAGACATTCAAGCAGCCAACAGACACATGAAGAAATGTTCAACCTCACTAATCATCAAGGAGATGCAAATCAAAACCACACTGAGATACGACCTAACTCCAGTCAGAATGGCAATTATCAATAACTCAAAAAATAACAGTTGCTGGAGAGGGTGTGGTCAAAAGGGAACACTTCTACACTGTTGGTGGGAGTGCAAACTAGTGCAACCTCTGTGGAAAACAGTGTGGCAATTCTTAAAAGCTCTAAATATTGACCTCCCATTTGACCCTGCAATCCCCCTACTGGGCATATACCTTGAAGAACTCAAATCACTCTATAAAAAAGATACCTGCACACATATGTTTATC
>NW_007249966.1:660256-661763 GCF_000164805.1 Carlito syrichta | reverse complement strand
GAGGTGGGATTAACGGGAATCAATATCTGTCTGGGGATGGGGAGACACCCCTTGTTAACAAGGGTGCCTGAATGAAGCGTATTTGTATACCTAACCCTTAACTTTACCCCACAATATTAAAATAAAAAATATTGATTAAAAAAAAAGCAGTCATAGTTGCAACTCAAATATCTTAAACATTAAATTGCTATCATTGGGGAACTCAAACCAAGTCAGCAAGTAGAGAGATTTGTTATATCAATTTTCTGTGGTAGAATAACATATAAAATTTATGTATTTTAATTTATTTTGTCTTTCTGTAGGATAAGTGCCTTTTCTACTAGATTGAGTACATTTTCCTAATCAGTTAATTAGAGCTTAGCACATTTTTGTTGTTTTTTAGAAGAATTTTAAGGGTTAAAAATTAAACTACCACACTTAAAATACTATTGGGTTATTGCACAGAAAGTTCATTCTGTATATGAGGGGGTATATTCTCACCTATAAGTACTTCAGTGACTCAGAGAGTTCATTAATTGCTATTCTTCCTCTAAAGAAAAATTAAGGTGAAAGCTTTATCCTTGTAATAATGCACACAGCAAGCATGGCGTGAAAGACCCTTGGAATAATACTAAAAGAAAGGGTCTGGCAGCAATGAGACACTGCCAGGGGAAGGGGGCATATAACATCAATAAGGGTACCCAAACTTTACCTGTATGATGACCTCTTATTGTACCTAATACTAAATTGTACCCCACATCTTTAAAATAAAAAAAAAGAAAGTCCCTTGGAGACCCTCAATTTTTTCCTCTTCTTCCTTGCCCCGTCTCTTGCCCAGCCTGACTCAATCACCTATAATTCTCAGAAAAGGCCATATGTCCTCTTATCTTGTTTTTGTAAGCCTCAAACCCACTCCTGCCCCATTTTGCTTAGCCAATTCCCTTTCCTCCTTTAGATTACTGCTTAGATTTCCCTTTTTCCAGGACTGCCTAAGATTCTTGGAGAGCCCTCCTATAGTTGCCTGCACTGTCTTCTCCCTGAAAGTGTTTCTCATTCATGTCTTACCTCTGAACCTGGTAAAGTGCCTGCCATTTCAGGCACCTGTCAGATATCTGATAAATGAACAAGGGAACCTTCAAGTCCAGGTCCTATATAGCAACTCCCCTAAAATATGCGTAGACTTACTTGCTTCCGCATCACATCTGTAGCCTGCATAATGTAGCGAGGAGGCAGTCCGTGGCTTCTGGCCAGAATGATGGCTTGCTCCAGTGTCACACTCAAGGTGCACCTGTGGTCCAAAGCAATGACAGGTCAGACCCCATTGGTTTCTGATATGCTCTTCTAGACAACTTGGGTTACTAATACCAAAATCAGAAAGCACTGGCCAGAATTGAAGTGATTAGACAAAGAATCACTGATTTTTCTACCAAAAAAACCTGGTTTAAAAATAGACTATAAGCCGGGCTCGGTGGCTCAGCCTGTAATCCCACACCTTTGGGAGGCTGAGGTGAGTGGATTGCCTGAGCCT
>NW_007249966.1:583856-659915 GCF_000164805.1 Carlito syrichta | reverse complement strand
GGGGGACAGAGTGAGACTCCAACTCAAAAAAAAAAAAAAATAGACTATAGAGGTACATTACTGGGATCGTAAGTTAAATTCAGGATTTAAATTGAAAACGAACTCAATGTTTACAAACAAACCCTTAATGTTTACAAAGGCACTTATTCACAGAAAATTAAATCACCAGAATTATGATAAATTTTACTATTAAACATTAGTCATGTAATTTAGAAGAAATGATTGTCGTGTTTATCATTCATTTTTACATATTTATAGTTAATGGATTTATACTGATTTAAGCACAAATATCTTAGAAAAATAAAAAATAAAATTGCTATTCACAAAGATGAGAATTTGGTTGTAAAAAAATATATTTCTTAAATCCACTCTAAAAGGCAATTTATAAAAGTTTCATAGGGAACTTGTAACTAGTCATACAAGAATGTGGTGTCCAGAGTAGCACCGAGAAAAGTGTTCCAACTAGAATTTAGTGATTGATGGACTTTGGTGTTCTTTCTCTTTAAGGCATTTAAAAAATGTTCTTCCACATTTATCTATATAGCAGCCCTCAAAGTCTATGTTTATTTGTTAATATCTTTTAGATACCAGTCTCTGAATTTTTTAGGGGTACTTTTGCACACATCTCATTAAAATGCTCATTCATTTTTGATGTTTTTCCCAAAATTTTTACTAGTGAATTTTCTTTTACTTCTTTTCTTAACTTATGAATATTTTGATTAATTTTTTCTCCAGTTTTGCATTTACCTCCCTGTGGTTTGGTATTTTAGTTATATATTTTTCTAGATCTGTCTAGTATTTTTCCCTAGAAATGACAGCAAATTCTACAATGTGATTGTGTCTCTGTGAGAATATCTAACTCATCCTTGGTTATGAGAATGTAACACTGAAGTTCAATACATTTGGTAGGTTTTGGTACTAATGAATTAAGAAAAAGAGGACAGTGATTTAAAACATTACTATTTTAATATTAGAAAGAACCTGACAAAGTGCAACTGTATTATTACATATAATTGCAGTCCAAGGAGAAAAATGTTAAGTTCCACTGGCTATTAAATGACTTGAAAAGCTACTTCCTCATTGCTATTACAGAGAATTATTTTTAAAGCATTAACATGTATTCAGATGGGCTAAAGCTTTATAATTAACTTCTCACTACACATGAAGTTCACAAATACTTAGTGTATGAGTCTGATAAGAATGCATATTGTTCTACGTGCACATGCTTGCTACAGAACAATCTATGCCAATGAAGGCCAAGCAGTATAATTGACAGTTCATGTTTAAAAAAATCAATTTTCTACAAAGCCTTTAATTGCCAGCTTACTCAACAGACCATAACCTTTTTCTCCTCCTTAAGGTCTCCTGTATTCCAAGTTTAAATCTTTATTGATCCTAACATTTTAATCAATAATGTTCATTACACTAGCTGAATCCAAGGGGGGAAAATCTTTATCTTTTTCTAATCATGTTGAAATATGTCTTGTGCTTTCCTGATAAAGCATGACCTGCTTTATCTTTTACTTACACTACTTATAACTACCACTTACACACTGTGAAGGGTTTTAACAGGAGACCTAAAATTTTTCCTCATTTTCTAAATCTTTTAAAACTGATTTATTTCTCCTTACCTCAAGTTGTAATAAACAGCAGTACGGCAGCAAATTATCTGCCAGGAATTTTACATGCTTTCCCTTCTATTGTGAAATCAATGTACCCAGTAACATACTCTCATAGGGTACCTCAAAGTGTCACCTCCTTGGAACCAATCACCCATCACCTAACAGAAAAATCTACCTTCAGATAGACATGGATATTTTCTTTCCCCCACATATCAAAAAAAAAGAGATGGCAGTACCTATATGTGTCTTTTCATACTAGCCACTGTGCATCTTCCAACTAGGTCCCAGGATTAATTGGAAATTTTTAAAAAGTGAAAAATTTTTAATGAGGTCACTAGAAACATGTGGGAAATAATACCTGTAATTTGATATATGGATAATGAATCCAACTGAGGTTTTGCATTTTTCACTCACAGCATCACAGAATCCCATTATCCTAAATTAAGCCTGAGAAAGAAAGCCTACCTACCAGTAAGCCTACTTTTCTGTCAACATACCATTATTTGCCTCATAGCTTTTTATCTCTCTCAACTATCTCTATCTGAATGTCAAGTGGAAAAATTCAGCATTTGCAAGAAGCATTCTGATGCTGGCACTGTCTGAAGGACTCCAGGTCCAGAAAGTGGTCCATGGTTTTCTCAGTGGTGCATAAATATATACTCAGAGTCAGGTTTTACAAGAGCTCATTTCATTTTATACTTTCTGATTATCAGAGAGAATGATATGCTAACTCTGGACAAGAGAACCAAAAGAGTATATTAAAGGCCAGCAGTCCTCATTCAATATGAGGTTTCTTGCCTGACACCCCAATCTTCTTTCTAGCACAATCTGTGTTTGCACACTACATACAGTTAAATTAAAATTTAAATAAATTTCTATTTTTTTATCATATCTGGAAAATATAGGCCTTCAATTTTTCAGCTCCTTCTAGCTGCAACATCATTTTAAAAAATTCACACAACTCTTTTCCTAGGAGTCACAGAAATAATAAATGCCACGGAGTAGTATTTGTTCTTTATAAAAAGGAAAATATATTCACAGAAGAAATCTGTTCCATATTTTAGTAATAAGGCATTCCAAGTAATGGCTCTGCCTAGGGTATGCTTCTGAGGAAGCATGCCGGATAGGGTGGCAAGGTTATACAGAAATTGTTGATTTCCCTATAGAAAGAAAAAAGAAAAGGTCAAAATAGCTGTGCTTATAATTAATAAATCTTCTTGATATATGTTGTACTGAGGACAAACCCCAAATCACTCAGTTATTTTAGCACAGTTTTAGTATTGTTGGGGCTCAGAAAAAAATAACCCAACATGATGGCGTCAGAAGCAGCCTCAGAAGTGAAAGTTTTTCTATGACCTTCTCTTGTCCTCTTGTCTTTCAATCTCATTCTTCTCCCTCAAAGCTACCCATAGAAACTAGAATCTCTCTTCTCCATGTAGGGTCATACCAACCAGAATCCCTGTTCCCAAAAGCCAGTCATAAAACTTAAGAATATTCTGTGTACAAACTGGCCATAAGGCCTGGAGTTGTGGCTCATGTCTGTAATTCCAGCACTTTAGGAAGCTGAGGTGGGAGGATCACTTGAGGCCAAGAGTACAAGACCAGCCTGGGCAACATAGTGAGACCTAGTCTCTACAGAAACCAACCAACAAAAAACAAACCCATCTGGGTGTGGTGGCACATGCTTAAGGTCCCGCTGGTAAGTTAGGATGGTGCTGTTGCATCTCAATCTGGTCTGGGCTACAAGGAGACCTCGACTCCAAAAACAAACAAACAAAAAACCCAAAAAAACTGGCTATAAAGAAATTACGTGACTTACTTTCTTTGACTATTGACTATTTTATCACTTAGGTCATAAGACTCGCCCCAGCCCTCATTCCAGAGATGGCCCTGCCCCAGACCCCCAGAAGGAAGGAAAGCATGCTCAAAGAGGCCAAGAAGAATCTAGACAGACAAACCTTCCTGAGTTTCTTTATTCAGTCTATTAGCATTAGATCATTACCTTCTTGCTCAGTCATATTTCTACATGGCGGTCCATACTTTGTTGAATCTAAGCATAAAAATGAACAATTTCTTTTGATTCTTTGGGTCTTCATTCGGAGTGCTCCCATCTATACATGTTAAATAAATGTATATGCCTTTTCTCCTATTAACCAATCTGCCTCATCCCAGTGATTTTTCAGGGAACCTTTAGGGGGCCGATGGCTTTAGTTTCACAGTATAAATGCAGCCTATAGCTAAGGAGTCCACTTTCATTTGAAAGACATTTGATTTAGCAATGCTATGAAAGAAGTACAGAAAAGTACTTTTCTACTAATTCACTGATTCA
This sequence comes from Carlito syrichta, assembly GCF_000164805.1. Taxonomy (NCBI): domain Eukaryota; kingdom Metazoa; phylum Chordata; class Mammalia; order Primates; family Tarsiidae; genus Carlito; species Carlito syrichta. The sequence continues at coordinate 655,964 of NW_007249966.1, read as the reverse complement.
TTCGCCAAGTATTTTTTGAGTGTCTACTTTGCACCTACAGGTACTATAAAGTACCAGCTGGAGTAGATTTACCATAGAGCTAAAAAAGCTTGAGTTTCAGGGCCTTTTATTTGTCTGGATCTCTTTCAAGGTTCTGGGAGGGGCCCTAGCACTGTATTCACATAGTCATATTCTTTTACAAATTCGTAAAAGCAAAGCGTTTGAACTGCAAATGGTTATGGCTGCTGTCTTCTTTGCATCCTACCTTCCTTCTGTTGTGTTGGGTAGTGTTCAAATGACTGTGTGGTTATTTCTGAAGCCAAGCTAAAGAAAGTTGACTTAGGGATGCATTCAGGCTAGGTCTACTGGGACCTATTTACACAATTCACAGTTACTTCCATTTATAGTTAGGTTATATTGTAGTATCCTGGTCTAGGAATGTCTTCCAGAGTATTCCTACTGACATTTCAAAGTTGTCTAATGTTGAAAAGGAGGTGCAGGGCTAGAGGTCATGATGTAATATGCTCACATCTTCAGGACTAGAAGTGTGTATGTGGTGAAGGAGAAACAAGGTTGGAATGTATGGAGCCAGAAGCTACTCTGGAATATTCTCCCAAACACCATGGTTCATATGCTAAAGAAGCTTATAGAGTTTTTGTATTTGATAACAATTTAAAAATTTACAAGGCATGAGTAATAATGCATTTTGATGTGGAAAGCCTTTTTAAAACTCAATAATTTAAATTTCATCACCCATGCTAGAGAATAGACAGACTAATTTTTCTATTCTCTCTATAGCAAATTGTATTAGAAAGTTGTTATACTCTGAAGAGGCAAAGCACATGTCACTAAAACTTGTGGGAGAAAAAATACAGAAGAGGGGCAGGTAATAAAGTAATAATATATGACCTTTCTAGATTTTGTAATGCTTGTGGTGTTTATTATCATTTTAAGCATTGCAATTTGTTTTTTTCTTACATTCTGAACAAATATTAATTTGCATTTCTATTTTTGTTTTGCATTTTTTAATTCTTTTTCTTAAGGAGGGCACTTAACTCCAATGTATCAGGATATAACAGTGAAAAAGTTCAGTTCAGTCCCAACTCATGACAATCAAATTTTAGTGAGAGGAAAAAGAAAATAAAGAAGGAAATACATAGTATCAGGTGGAAATAAATTATCCAGAAAATTAAATGTTTGTAGCAGGATAAAAAATGGAATGATATTAATAGAAAATGTAATGGCAGTGGGAGGTGCTATTTTGGAGAAGACCATTTCAGGAAGAATAAATGCAAAGACCCTGAGGTGAACATTTGCTCAATCTGCTCACAAACAAGGGTAGATCCCTTTGTGCCGGTACACACAGAGAGAAGAGGAGGTTAGAGAAGTAGCCTACATTCAAACATGCAGGACCTCAGGCATCAGAGTTTAGGAGTAAGTGGGCTTCTTAGTTATTCATCTGGTTGATATTTTTAAAAGTCAACATTTACATTACATAATATAAAAGAACAATTTGTTAAGCAAATTTTCAAATGAATTTACTAGGCCCCTAACTATAACAGCTTATCAATACTGTATTCAAAGCATCTTAAGTTCTTTCCAGGGGCAACATTTGCAAAAGCAAACTCTTCATTCTCTCCCATTTTCTACCTCATTTCCCCGGAATCTAACTTACTCCACCAAACCCGGAGTTTCCTTCTGCTCTCAGCCAGCATCTTGATATCTGGAACTTGTGTCTATTTGTTCTCTGTCTTTCATCAGTTTCAAAATATCCTGGGACCTCTCTCTAAATGTAAAATGGCAGGTGACAAGAGGTTTCATGATTAGAGGCACTGGAGTTTGAGGACAGTCTTGTATGTCACTGGACAGGTTACTTCTACTATCTCAGCCTCTGTCTCCTCCTCATAAAGTGTCACAGGAATGACCTGAGGTGATGTGTGTGATGGCTCAGCCATGTCCATGGTGATGCCATTTCCATCTCTCTTTGCTACCGAGTTCATGTAGTAAGTCTGTTTACAGGAGCCTCTTCATTATGGGTAACACATGATTTGGAAAAATTTAAGGAACATAGCTTCTGTACATCCCAATTTCTCAAATCTCACCATATTTTGACTATTTAAAAAGTTTGTACTTTATATTTCTTTTTATTCTAAAGAAGTTGTTTATTAAAGTAACCCTGGGGTAAACAATGATGTTTTAAGATTATAATAGGGCAGTTCCCTCAGGTCCCCTCCCATTGTGGGAGCTTTTCTGTCCTCTCAATAAATCCTGATTTCTCAAAAAAAAAAAAAAAAGATTACAATAATTACATGAAGATAATGAGAAACTTACACCAATATCTCTTTTATAAACTGGGTTCAGTTAAAGTAGAGCCTAGTCTACCTGATTATAATTTGGCACTTGCTGATAAAATTCTCTGTGGTTTTCATTTCAAGTGTTTGTTCTCATCAATCCCAGCCACCATGTTTTGACTATTTTATATGGCAAACTGCAGAGTTAAGGGTCAGAAAAAGCATGTGAAATGGATTCCCTTTACTAAACCTATTTCCCTTTGTCAGGGGTACAAAGGGATCAAGAGGCAATCTTCCCATTCTCTCTTCAACTAGGTCTCATTGCAGAAACAAAGACAAAGCTCAGTTTCCTAAATGGGATTACATGCAAAATATTGTATTACAACCATTTTTAACTGATGCTATATCTAGTTAACTTTTTAAGACCTCAAGTCTTACTCAAAGTGGATATTTTTAACATGTTAATGCTCCCATTTAAAATGATTCATAACATTTCTAGAGTAAATTAGATAAACGATTCTTGAAACTCAAGGACCTTCTACGTACTTGGTCTTTTACTATGATCACAGACAAAGGGCAACCATTTTATTCTAAAATAGGTTTTACATTTCAAAACTTTCAGCTATCTACCTCTAGATTTAATGTTAATTCAAACTTGTACACATGAAAGTCCATCTCCCAAGGGTTGAAATGCATTAAATTAAACTCTTGGGGAGATACAACACGCTTTTTGAGCCACAAGGGTGATGTGCAGTAACTCACAATGAAACTGCCATAGGAAACCAGAACACTGCAAAACTTATGGTTCTGCGCTCTGTTTTCCTAGAATGGATTTATTTGCTAGTGCTCAGCATGTACACTGTAAGAACTCTGATGTTCTGCTTGGTAGCTAATCATTACATTGCTATCTCTAGGGGGCAATTTCAAACGTTTTTATTACTAGTGGAGGAGGGCTATTCAGACTCTAGTTAAAACCTGACACATTAAATAAAATACATTAAAACCTCGAGTGATAATGATCTCTGAATTTGTAGTCATAATAATTTGCTATAAATTGACATTATGTAGGTATGGAGGTAAAAACATTTTTAAGCAATTAAAAATAGAAAATGTAACCTTTAGAAAAGAATGTGTTTTATTTTCTCACATTTTTAAACTCGAGGGTGGGACTGAACATTCATTTGAAAATTTCTATTGTTTTTCTCAATAATGTTACATACTCAGTTACCATTAAAAAAAATTCCTAAAAAAAAGAATCCATTGCAATTACTGAATTTAAGAATATAAGCTTAGACTTTGAAAGTTACCTGAACAGTGGTTTTTAACTATATTGTATATTAAAAATATAATTGAATCATGTGAATAAAGACCTTTTTTGTGCTAGTACAGATTTGTAACTAGTAGAATGATTTCCTGCTAGAAAAATATGATATTTGGCAAACACACTAAAGGCATGTGTCAGGGTTTTCTGAGGTGAAGGGACCACAGGCCAAACAAGCTTGACCAGCTATGAATATGGCAGCACTTGACACTGTCCATTTGCAATCCATATAAACTGGCAAATTATCAAAACTCATTTTGATTTGCTTGCATTAATATGGAGGTTAGTCTGATTCTGTATTAGATACATATAAAGGGAAATAAATATTTGTCAACAATTTTGACACCAGTGAGTTTTACCTCTATGTAGAATTCTACCAAATGATCACAATCTGATTTTGTTTTCTAGCTCTAGACTTCCATGTGCATTACAGCTCATTTCGCCATCCTTTATAAAGGATGCTGCCTTTAGTCATGAAAACAAGAGGAGAAAATTCCCTTAGGGCAAACGCAGCCCTCAGAGTCTATTTATAAGGACAACCTGAGAAACCCATTATTTCGATAATATTCCTTACATAAATTATAAGTCATTATACAGTTATAGATTTATATTTAGAATCTGTCAGACTTAGATCTTAGAACAAGGAAGTATTTTCCACAGTCTATGAAAGTCATTTTCTTCTTCTTCTTCTTTATTTAAAAACCAGGTCATTATCTGTTCAAATGACTATGGCAAACCAGTTATTAAGAGTCTAGCCACCTGGTTTTACAAACTCCAAAACAACACTTTAACTTCTGTTCTGGAAAGCCTGATGCAGGTTAGTTTTAGCAATCTGTGAACTAAAGACACATTTCTACCTGTTGCAAAAGTGTAAATGAATTCTGCTCAGTTTTCAAATGCGTTTTACTACTTTCTGTACTTTTCTTGTGGCCCTTTTTTATTCAGCTATTTTTTAAAAATCATCTGTCTGAAGCAGATATGTTAGAAATTCACTGACCCCGATGAGAAAGAGGTTAAAAAAAATGAGACGTAGAAGTTATCCTCCTCAGAATGGGTGTGTGAAGATGAAAATTACTGCTTTCCAAAGATCTTTGTCTAAGGATTTATGACTATCCACTATATTTTACCTCCAGGGTGAAGAAGTTTATAAACCTCCAAGTTATCAAATTAAACTCATTCCTTACAAGAGATTAATGCATGTGTGCAGTTCAGTGTGTTAATGTATCTACTGCATTTCGTGCTTATTAATTTCATATCCACATTATCCCTCAAATCTCTTCTCTCTAGCTGTACTGCTGATATCATCTCTTGCCTGGAATGATGCAACCAACCTCCCTGACCTTTTCTGTCTGGCTTCTTCTCATTGGTCTTCCTCCATAGTGAAGGTGATTTTTAAAAAATTGCCAATGCATGCATAATGAACACTTGTATACTTAATCCTGAATTGTATCCCACATCTTTAAAATTAAAAAATAAAAGAAAATACAAAAAATTGCTGATGCAAATGCAAACATTTGAATAGCTTACCATTCCTTAATGAGAAGTACAACATCTTCACAATATGGCTCCTGGTTTCCCTCACTTCTATTCCATGCTTCAACTTCACTGTTTACAGTTCTCTGCAATCACCAGTTCTCATAGTTCTCATGTACTGCTCCCTCGCTTATATGATCTCATATGCCCTTAAGTCACATACTACACCTCTTATTCTACTATATCACACTTGTCTGGAAAGTGTAAGGATTAAGAATGTGGACACTGGAGGTAACTTTCTGAAGTGAAACCTGGCTTTACTAATAACTATGTGACCGTGAGCAAGTTCCTTAAGTTGCTTTCTCCTCTGTAAATTGAGTTTAATAATAATATATACCTCAGATAATTGTTTTCAGGAATACATGAACTAATTCATATCTAGTACTTAGTAGAGTGTATAAATACTAAATAATTTATGTGTAGTACTTAAACAATGTAGTACATTCTCAACAGATGTTAGCAAATTTCATAAATATTACCATCACCACTACCACCAATAGGCTGGACTAATGTCTGCTGATTATAGCCTCCTAGATCCTAGCATATTTCCTGGGACTCGGTAAGCATTCAATATATACTTATTGAAATAATTACATAAATTCCTAATGTGTGCCACTGGTGTTATATGCATACTCCTAAAAGATAATATTTATTTCTTTATATTATGCATTTGCTACCTATTTGCTTAAGAAGTGTTCACTTGTCAAATATATTTGGTGAAGTTACAAATTCATTGTAAGGACAATAAATATTAGCAAAAAGGAATCACAGATTCCCTTATGGCTTATAAGTGTGATCTGAGTCTTCTTCCATAACTAATGACTTGCAATTCCCTTTCTCTGCACTTAACCATTGTTCCTACCATGTCTGCTGGTTAACAACTCTGTATGACTTCTACCAATATGTGGAAAATATATATTATAGTATACTGATTAATTAGTCATATTAATTCTATTAACCATTGTTACATCAAAATTATCCCCTTATTATTTACCAACATTTTCCTGAATCAGAAGAACACTTTTGAAACCTCAACAGAATTGTCAAAATAATGAGTTATATACATTCTTCCTATCATAGCTTGAAAAGTGTGTACTTGTTCCTTTGAGTCACTTCACTTAATCCGATCCTAACTATCTTTCTCCGATTTTTATAATTAGAGAGAATAGGAGATAGCTACACAATGTGGCTACATAGTGTGGCTGTCTAGCTTTCCAGTGTAATTTCTTTGTCAAGACACCAGACTCTAAGTACAGTGAGGGCAGGGATCCTGGGATCTTCCTGGTTGGTGTAGCACAGTGCTTGTCACATAGCAGTACCCCCACAGGGGTTTTTTTCCTCCCTTCAATGAATAAATGAATTAAAAAAAAACTAGTGCCTGATTATTTTTAAGTTTTAAATATTTATCGTTAGTATACATTCTTAGTTTTTGAAACAAGGAGAGAAAACTTCTTATCCTTGAATTCAAGGGTAGTTGTTCTGCCCTTGAACAACTTTCTACAAGTTATCAGAAGAGGATTCTAAAAATAAGCTCTACCCAAGCCCTGTGTTTTGTGTATTCTATTTCTTACAGATCAGAAGAATTAGCTCTTGTGTTTTTCATCTTACAGTGACCCATTACTGTGATTTTGAATAGTTTCCACAGGGTTTCCTATTTTTGGTAGTCATTTCAAACAGATGTGCCTCATATTTCTAACTCTGCAATGAGAAAATGAATTCACGATCAGAAACACAGATTAGATTGAACAACCTAAGTGTTCACTAATGCTAGATCTATACAGATGCCTTCATATACATTGGTCATTTAATCCTCACACCACCTTCATGAGAAAGAAATCATTATTCCTGTTTCACCAATGTCCCTGAGAGACCAGGTGATGTCATCACTTCCTTACACAGCAAGTAACAGGATTCTAAACCCATTTTCTGATTCAAAACCCAGGGATCTTTCCACTATATCAAATTCAAATCACATTGGTTAATACATTTAGAGAATCCTAGCTCCCTACATCCATAATTCAACAATCATATTCTTGGTCTTAGCATTTGTATTTCAAAGATATTGTTTTCATAGAGATGAATTCAGGCAGCCCAAATTACTTCACTATGAATATAGACTTCATACTAAAATGAATTCATGATTAAAAAGATACTAGATTTGAAGCATGCTAAGTAAGTATATCGATTGTAAAATGACCAAGTAGTAAAAATAAATTGAAGGGAGAACATATTCCTTCTTGACTACAGATTTGCATTTTTCTATACAAAATGCACTGTTCTGTGTAAAGTGTGTTCGTTTATGTAATGATCACATTTATCCTGGCTTCTAATTACTTTTAACTACAGAGCAGAGAGCACCACTGTGAAAAGTCTATCGACAATTAGAATGAAGCACCTGATTGAAGAAACTAATTCTTTAATGTCACAGTTATATTTTCCCTGCTTCCTTTCATTAACTTATAAGGAGGAAGAGTTGTACACCTGAGGGCTAAAGCAGTATGTTAAACACTGATCAATCCCCAAGTGGCTGCTATGGTTCTACACAGGCAGAGTCTTTGCAAAAGCCGGCTGCTGACCTATTGATCTTTCTCACTGTATTCAACCTTAGCAATGCTTTGGTAACAAGCGAAAAGTTTGAAAACACTGCCACAAGTCAGTGGGGATTTGAACTCAATACTTATGTTCTTGCTCCCTTGGAACAGTGAAGTACTTTTTAAAATGAAACACATAAATGCCTTTATGTGAAAAAACAAAATGCAAACCGAGTGCTTTAACGAGTTATCCTGTACATACACACTCACATGCATATAATAAATTATTAAATATTGACACTTTCCCTTTTGGAAAATTTGAATAACACTACAATAGCTGCAATTCAAAACCAGTCATCGCTCAGGGAAGTTTTCAGTATAATTTATAGGAATAACCTCTGGATATCTATTGATGCTTTCAACATTATTAATTATTTGACTCCTGTCAAACAGACAGCCTTGATGAAATCTTCCCATGACTCTACTGGGTTCCTATGTTTCATAGTAGAGAGCTGAAAGACAAGAGGTTATGAGTAGTTGAAAAGAAAGCAAAGAGAAGACAGGCAGAGAGGAGCTCCGTGGAAAACCACTGAACAGAATGCAGAACGATGGGTAACAGCTGGGGTGAGAGCCAATCCTGGCAGCAGAAGCAGAGCTCGATTGAATACTTCGCTCATTCCATCTATCTTAAGGCAAAAAAGCAATCGAGTTGAAGGGGCACATTTTCAGCGCTGCACAGGGAATTAGCCATGAAATTCTCATTAGAGATAATGGGACTTTCTATTACTACTTTCAATACATTCTCTGAAAGTTCTCAGCATTTATCTTTAAACCTAGGCTTAAAATCAACTGCCAGGCAAAAACATTCCACATCCCTCATTACTTTCTATTCAAGCACATTAAGGTGTGTTTTTCTTTGACATAGTTTCATTGTGGAGGCTAGCATGGGGTGATTGGGGACCTTTTGGGGTTGGGTAATGAGCACTTAGGCACCCGAGGAGGTATCTACTATGCTGAGAATGTGTATGAATATTAAATAGTTGTACGTTAGGGCCTGAAATACCACAGCCACCAGGTTTCAACCTGCTTCTCCACATTTTGGATGCTTCAGCCTGAATTCTTTCACCTATTTATTTTATTTCCATTTTGTGATCTAATGGAATAGGTTGGATACCTATCCCAGATATCTGAAGTTCCTCAACATTACCTCTCTGGTCCTGTCTTCTCTAATTTGCCACCTGACTTTTGTCCTTACTCCTCATAGGTTCTCTGAGGACATGGATACTGAAGGTGTCCAGTACATGGCTTTATCTGTCATACCAGTTCTTTGACACTGAACCGTAATTGTTTTCTTTTTGGCCTGTTTATCTGAGACACCGAACAGAACTTTGTATGTCTTGATACCTTCCAAGTGGATCCATCTGTGTTTTATCTGCTCATCAGGGTGTACACAAAATAGGGAAGTGCAGCACCCGGGAGTATCAATATGCTATATGCATTATTTGAGATTCTTTCTTCATTTTCTCAACTTCTACAGTTGGCAGCTGATTACTCTTTTCTCTTGGTTCTTTAGCTTGCAGGTGCCTTCTCCTGGAATACCTCTTCTCTGCTCCTAATGCCCCAAGTGTACTCCCTGAAAATTCTTAGTAATATTTAAACCCAGCTCAAATATATATTTGTAAAGCCTTCTTTGACATGGTCCCCTTCTTGCTTTCTGTATTAATATCCCCCACATCTGTTTATCCACAGCCCCAGATCTTTAATCCTTGCTTACTGTGAATCCATCAAAGGACATTTGAAATTTAACACATAACAGTGTAAACGATTAAGTCAACATGCCTCTCCATAATCCCCTCAAATAAATGCATATTTTCTTCCTGTGGCAGCCCCCTTTCCAAACTGGTCAGTTAGAATCATCAATACTTTGCTCTCATGGTTGAATTAGCATGTTAACTTGACAGGATTAAGAAGTACCAAGACAGCTGGTAAAGGACTAATGATTCTCAACACTTCAGTAGGCATATAGAGTCTGTCCTTCTGCTGAAAGGGAAACCAGATGGCTTGGCATTTGATTAGAATGAGTGGGCTGCACTAGGCAACCTATAAGGGTGTTTGGGAAGGAAGCTGGTGTTTGAGTTTGTGGACTGGGTAAGGAGGATCTGCTCTCATTGAGGGTGGGCACCATTCAGCTGGCTGGGGATCCAGATGGAACAAAAAGGTAGAGAAAAAGTGAATTTCACTCTCTCTCTCCCAGAGCCGAGATACCCTTTTCCTCCTGCCCTTGGACATCAGAACTTTGTGTTCTCTGGTCTTCAGACTCTGAGACTCATACCAGTGCCTCCCTCACCTCCCCAGTTCTCATGCTTTTAGCCTTGGATTGGGAGTTTAACCCATCAGCTTCCATGGTCCTCAGACCTTCCAACGTGAAGTGAGTCGTACTACTGGTTTCCTTGGTTCTTTAGCAGGTGGCCTATTGTGGGACTTCTCAGCCTACACAGTCAAGTGAGTCAATTCCTCAAATAAATCCTCTCTCCTCTCTCTATCTCCTTCCCTCTCTCTTTCTTGATCTATCTTTATCTTTCTATCTCTAACTATAGAGGGAGATATATAGATATAGATATCTAGATAGATAGATATATAGATGATACATATAGATATAAATATAGATGTATATAGATATATAGATACCTCCTAACAGTTCTCTCTGAAAAACCCTGACTAAAATGCTCTCCCTCTCCCCTATTCTCTACTTCTCACCAATCATTCAGTTTAGTTGGTTACTGTTTAATACCTTTCATAGCTGTCTTTTCCCTTCTAACTTCTGTACCAATGCCTTAGAGATGATGGGACTCATCATCTCTTGCTATACTTTTGTAAAATATTACTGCTTCCCTCCCTCTATCCTTGTCCCATTATAGACTATGACAGTGATCTCTATTTTAAAAATATATTTTTAAATATTTTTTTTTTTTTTTGAGTTGGAGTCTCACTCTGTCGCCCAGACTGGAGTGCAGTGGCCGCTCCTGGCCACCACAGCCTCGACCTGCTGGGCTTCGGCAATCCTTCCGCCTGAGCCTTCCAAGTAGCTGGAACTACAGGTGTGTGCTATCATACCCGGCTAATTTTTTTATTTATTGTAGAGACGAGGTCTCACCAAGTTGGCCAGGCAGGTCTCGAACCCGCGGACTCAGGCAATCCACTCACCTCAGTCTCCCAAGGTGCGGGATTACAGGTTGAGCCACCTTACTTTATCATGTTATTATTTTTCTGAAAATTCTTCATTGGCTTCCTAGCACCTTCAAGGGAGAGTTGTAAATCCTTCACCTGGCAGGCAGGACCCCTGTCTAGTTGCTAGGCTCATCTCTATGCACTGTTTCCCTTTCACTTGACTGCCCAGAACTAGCATACTATTTCCTGTGCCTGCCAGCAATGCAGCTACTTCACACTTACATATTATCTTTTCATACTACTCCTTTTTACTCGATTTCCATCAACTGATGAGTGCCATTCATGCTTTAAAAACTGTAACAGGAATTTTCTTACTCCCTTTTGGGGATTTATATCTCAATCTTTGTTCCTCCTGAATATAGGAGAAGACCTGTTGCCAGTGTAAGATGAACATCACTACGGCAGAGAAGTTGCTTCCTTCCTTCAACCTCCTCCATGTTACCTGCTCTCCTGTTCCAGCCTCATGTATAAAAAGAAGCAATTCTTACCATGCAGAAAAAAAGAAACATTTGTATTGGCAAGAGACTCATGTTTCTTTCTTCCCCTGGAAGATGGAAAATTTGGCTTACATCACTTATTAGAGTAGTTATAAAATCTCTAACCCTGACATTCTCAGGAATATATCCCAGAAAATGACTGGAATTGTATTTTGCTTTTAATAGAATTTACAGATTTAGGAAAGTCAACAACTTCAGGTTATTTAAAATAAACATCAAAGAAGTATGCCCTGCCTAAGAGCTTTAAAGTAGATTCTGTATCACTGTTAAATAGCTAAATACAGATACAATTTAGTAATGCAAATACTTAAATATAACTTCAGTTTATTTAAAATAAATATTGGAGAACCATGTCTTTTTAATAGTTTTAAAGTAGATTCTGTGTTTATCACTGTTACATATCTAAATACAAATACAATTTGCAATGTACATACTTAAATTGCACTAATATGCTCAAATAGCAAAATTAGGTTTGGCAAACACAGATGACATATAACTAATAACTATGTATTCATATGTTTGATATATCCTAATTACTTAGACTTTTCTTATTTTAATGATGGATGGTAATCACATATAAACTCTCATTTTAAATGTGTTAAGGCCTGTTTGGCTTAACCTCACATGATTCTTAGATGTCAGAACTAGAAATTACTGAGACAAGACGTTACTCTCTCATCAGTAGTTTTATTAATCTTTGTTCACAGTTCATATAATTTTAAAAAATAAACACTTTCAAATGAAATAATCTGATATACTTAGATTCATATCAATTAAGCAAAAAAATGTAGGTTACAAGACAATGCTATCACATGTAAGTGTCACCACCTTTTTGGGGTGAGAATCTTTTTGAAAAAGATAAAACAATGAAACAGCTATCATATTTTAAAATATCTGATATCTTCCTATAATTTTAACAATATACTTATATTATTTGGGTGTCTAAAATAGATTAAATTTGAGTTTTTATTTGCCTATCTTACACTCAGTAACATTTAAAATTCTAAACTTCTAATGAAGAAAATATATGAAAATAACTAAGACACACTTATGACAACTAGTTTTCTTTATGTAAAGAAGATAGTGCTACCTATCTATCATGAATAGGATATATTTCCTCTTTCTCCCAGAGCTCCACATTATTGCAGTATTTTATTTTTTCCGTTCCAAAAATTAAAGCACAGTTTTAGAACTTCTGCTCATTGGGACTGTACAAATATCTTTGGATCATGGGTTAGCCAAAATGTTTCTTCTGGGCTATTTAGCCATCTTTCTAGTGATATAAAATTCAAGTGTCTCCTGTAATCTTGTTACGTCCTGGATCTCGCAAAACTTTTCTGCACAAAAAAATAAATGAATACATTTTAAACTTTCCTGTGCTTATTGAAGTAGTTTATTTTTTTCTGCCCCATACGTAGAATCTAACCTACATATAGAAATCCCTAGAGTAAACCTATTCCTTTTACTTACTATGTCTTCACTGCACAGCAAAGAAAAGATGCAGCTTCATCCTCTGCCCTGTGGGGACTCTTTGATGACCTAAGTCAGGTTACCTTGAATGCTCTACTTTTACACGATTCTGCATTACCTAATCTGAGCTTATTTGTCAATTCGTCCTTTGATGTCACAGTAATGACAGAATAAAATATTATGAAGAAAGAGTCCTTTAAAAGTTCAAACAAAAGTGATTTGAAAAAAAAATTTTTTTTTTGAGTTGGAGTCTCACTCTGTCACCCAGACTGGAATGCAGTGGCTGCTCCTGGCCACCCCAGCCTCGACCTGCTAGGCTCTGGCGATCCTTCTGCCTCAGCCTTCCTAGTAGCCAGAATTACAGGAACGTGCTACCATGCCCGGTTGATTTTTTAATTTATTGTAGAGATGAGGTCTCATCAAGTTGCCCAGGTGGGTCTCGAACCCGTGGACTCAGGCAATCCACTCCTCAGCCTCCCAAAGTGCGGGATTACAGGCTGAGCCACCGAGCCCGGCTTAAAATTTTTAAACTGATAGTTACTTGAATATTATTTTGTAATTGCTTCTAAGAACTGAGAGTCATTATGCTGTCCATTGTCATTTGAAATAAAAACTTTCATTAACCATATTGGTAGTACACTTCTCTTTTTGGTTGTTTTGTATTTTAACTAATTAATTTCACTTTTTAACAAACGCTTATAATCATACTTTGGGTCCAGTGTTCTGGTTATATGATAGGTTATACCAACTTCAGTTGGTGGGGAAAGGGGAGAGGGATGACCCCAGGAATGCAAACCCTGTTTGCAATATTGTTAAATGTGAAAATATACTTCAATTTCCAAATAACCAACTAATACATGAATTTTGAAAATAGACCCTGTTATGAGTTTCAAGTCAAGTCCAAAGAAAAAAAGGAAATAGACCTCTCTTAATTTTGTAATTGTGTATGTGTGTGTGTATGTGTGTAAAGAGAGAGAGAGAAAAAGAGCCTTTTCATTCCTAAAACTTCTATCTATGTTAAATCTAATTTCTATTATGTATTAAGACAGTCTAACATTGCATTACACAGACAGTAGCTAGCTTGATATTCACCATTACTATGTGTTTCAGCAATGCTAACAGGCACAGACTGTTTCTTTCTCATATCTGTGTGGGGGTCAATACACAGGATAGTTATGAAGCAACTGGAAGCCAGTGCTGGTGAACTCTGATATAGTGAGACCCTCTGCTTACAAACCCCCATAGAATGGTGAAACAAACAAGGTAGCCTAGTTAAAAATCCAACACCTTGTTTCCTAGAAGAGATTCACCCTCATAACAAAGCACAAAGGTAAAAAGGTGATTCACATCTCCAGTGTTTTAGTTCAATGTCATCACATACTAATTAGAGCACAAGGCCTGGACTGAAATCACCTACCTTCCCACATGGCCATACCTAGACTCTGACACCACTGATAACCCATTATTTAAAAATATAGAGGAAAGACAGTCTAAGGCCACAAATTCTCTGGAGCAAGTACTTAGAGGAGAAAAGTGTGTTTACAGATTTCTTGCTCTCACTAGAAATTTCTTTCATATATCCTTTATCCTTTCAGGTATCCTCTGGAAAGATCTACCCCTTTGTTCCCACTGGCTAAGGATATAGGAACTAATGTGAAGGAAGGAAAAATGGCATCTTTGTTTTTGGACTAAGATCATGCCTTGGGTTTGATAACATTTGCAGTATACTAATTTATACTGGTTAAAGAAAAACAGTTGGCTATTAAGCAGGGGTGGGAATAAAGAACCAAAACAAACTAAAACACCACATTGAATGGAAAAATGACACAATAAAAAGTACAAGAAATTTAGAAATCCTTGTAGCAAGCTTTTTGATAACCTCCAACAAATAACTGGCATGGGTACAAAAGAGAATTTGAAAAGCCTCAGTGCTGATTCAATACCTTGAAAAGGTTCAATCTGGCAAAAAAATAACTTTGCCTACAAAGCAGGTATAGAAAGACAATAGCATGAAGTTTTGTAGAAAAGGGAATTCAAAAGATAGCAAATACTTTGACTTGTTCATCAAAGAAGTACAGATTAAAGAACAATTGAAATATAATTTTGCATATAGTAAAGAGGCGCAGTATAAATATAGATTATGATATCCAATGCAGACACAGTTAGGAGGGAAGAGCCACACCACTATCTACTCTACCGGTTGTAGTATACATGAAGACAATCCTTTTGGGAACCTAAACAACAATATGTTAACCAAAAAGATTTACACCTGTAATTCTACCTGAACAATATTTCTGTCTGGTTTGTTTTCTTTCAGGCTAATGGAAAATAAAACTGAAATTTGAACAGAAACATACAGAAAGTTGCCTCTCTGCAGGTATAATGCACAATGGAGGAAAATATCACTAACGGATAGTTTAGTAAATTGTGGTATACCCACTGGTTGAAATATTACACAGCAAATAAAATCTTAATGAGCAAGTCTATGTGCACATTTAGGGGGAAATATATAAATTTTCTAGGAGCATAAGGCAGATTCTAAACTATACGCCCTGATCTGAATGTGTCCTTCCAAATTCATATGTTGAAACTTAATCACCAATGTGATAGTATTAAGAGGTGGGGACATTAAGAGGTGATTGAGACATGAAGGTGGAGCCCATATGGATAGATGGAGCTCCTTCCCCTTTGCTCTTCTACCATATGAGGACATAATGGTCAAGGTGCCTTCTTGGAAGCAGAGGCTAGGACCCTCACCAGACACCAAATCTGCAGGCACCGTGATTTTGAACTCCCTAGCTTCCAGAACTGTGAGGAAACATATTGATGTTCTTTATAAATTATGCAGTCTCAGGTTATTTTCCTATAGCAGCACAGATGAATCAAGATAGCTATATACTAACAAAGCTATGTTCAAATGTGTATTATTTGATAGAATTTACAAGAGCTAATGTAAAATGAGATTAAAAGAAGGTATGTCAGAACAAAAATGTTTTCCAGTTATCAAATTACTTTTAATTGTACTTATTTTAAAGAGCAAAAACCTGATCTTAAGAAGAGATTATCTTACTTCACTTCCACTATTCAATAGCAATGGAGATATTCAACGTTGAGTGGTTTAAGAGAGTATGAACAAGGAAGTCTATCAACAGACCTGTAATTCACAGAAAAGATTACCCCAGGAAAGAGAATTTAATAAAAACAAACCAGGCTAAATGCTATGAGAAAATTTTAACAATTCATTCTGAATTCTATTCCTACTCATCTCATATTCACTGTTATGTGTAGTTCTGCCAACTGACCCAGGTTGGCATTAAAACATCTAGACATTAATGCTAATTAAATCTGCCTTTTCATTCCAAAAATCCCTATTTGTCCCTTTAATATAAAACATATGTGACATAATTCAATAATTTAAAATATTTTAGATCTGGTTTTGCCCAATAAAATCAGGAAAGGCAGGAATCAACTATTATTGACTAAATACCATACTGCTATTTTTCATCTTGATTTAAAAGTAAGTGATAAAAATAGCTCATGTGATATTTATTCTGATTCATGCTGTGAATTTCTTCCCTCTGTCAGAACCTGAGGGTAAACCTCCGTGTTTAATGTTGCGTGCAGGTGTGGATCTGCTTGGGTTCCTCTCTAGCTGTCTGAATTAGAATTACTAAAGGATTATTTTAGAAACAGCCTTCTGTGGGAGTTTGGATTCCAATATAAATTAGTGCACATTTTATCATCATGAAAAATCTAAGCATAGCTTCCCTGAAAAACCAAAGATTATGTTAAATCCCTCATTTCATTTTGCATAATAAAGAATAAAACTGAACAATTTTCAAATAGTTTTAACATTAAATTCAGTCCCTGTCTTGAGTTATTGGTGCCTATACTTGGTAAAGGTCTCCTGAAGTTAACTAAAAGTTATATTTATTTGGAATCATAGAAAAGGAGACCATCAGAGTATTGTGAAACTTCAATGCTCTTTGTGACTCTAAGACACTAATCAGTGAATATAGCAATTATAAAATAGTTGTGGAATATCAGTTGGTTTCTCTTATACAATACCAGTCAAATTCTAAAATTGCTTACAGAACATCTGCAAGAATAATCTGGACAACTTAGTCATGGTCTCCAGGATTAAATGGCATATTTAACTGTATTACTTTCAGTAAATTAATGTGGAGTTAAGAGTACATGCTTATAGTATCAAAGTCTGAGGTGTCCCCTTGTTTGTTGCAGTGTATCTGGTTCTCTGATAACCATGATCTTGTCCCAGGGTAAGATAAAGCAAATTACATATAAAATAGTTTAGGTGATGACACTTTGTTGAGGCCACAATGGACTCCTCGCTGTTCCTTTATCACACAGGCACATTCCCACCTGAGGATATAAGTGCCACTGGTCCATTGGTCTAAACACTCTTTCTCTGAGATTTTTGCATGACTTACTCCTTCATTTTGTACAGGTCTCTAACGAAATCCCTTCCCCCCATCAAGAGGTGTATCCCTTTTTCCTCTCCTGTCTCTTTTTATTCCTCTGATTTCTGTGCTTATTTGGATTTACTCCACCTGCCAAATTGTTTATTTTATCACCCATTTCCTCTCAATGTGTGCACACTATATTACAGTCCTGTTTCAGTGCTGTCTCCAGCAACTAGAATAGTGCTGGCACATAATTGGTGTTCACTGCATATTTATTGAATGAATGAATACGAATGAGAACAGAATGAACATGAGTTTATCAGAAGGGAGAGATTACTTCTTTGCTAGCAAAAAAAAAAAACCATACTTTAAAATATTCAATTTATTCTGTTATATTTTCAATTAAGCTCTTAATAAACTTGTGATAGTACACAAAGTATACAACAATTAAAATAAAATGAAGAAGGTTATATATTTTGTTGACCACAAACACTTAATGCTCCTTTCAGACAAATAAACTTGCCATGTTTCATAAGCAAGATCATTCTGTGTAGGGCTTGAAAACTAGAATTTGGCCATACTAAGTCAAAATGAAATTTCACAGATGAGAGGTTGCTGTCCTGAATGGCCTTTCTTCCCTTTCTACCTCTATAACTGGATCTATCAAAACCCAATTCAAACATCTTCTTCCCTTTGGAAAGTTCCCAGATCTAACCATCTCAAAGATCTATTTTCCCTCTGAATTTTCTTCTATAGTTGCAACTTTTCTAGGTCACCTATGTTTTCTAGTACTCTAGTAGTTTTGGCTTTTTTAATCATTATGTTATTATTTTTCTTATTTTTTGTTAACTTTTGTTGTTTGCTCTTCAAGCTTCATGTCTTCAAAATGAACATTTTATGTTATTACATAGCCAACAGCACCAACCTTTACATGGATTAAGTACCAAGTAAATTTGAGTAAATAAGTAAACATCATCCTCAAAATCTAGTTGGCCTAATACTAAGAAAAGACTATGTTAATACTAAGAAAAGACTATGACAGAAGACTAGCTCCCTATTCAGACGAAAACGAGGATTAAAATTTTGCCCTATTATTTCCATTTACATGACTTTACTTCTTTGTGAAAATGGAGAGGTGACAGAATAGGAGCATGTGGTTCTGAAGAGGGACTTTACTTTAGGATCTCCACTCATGTTTGGAGTGTGTGTGATGAGACTGACGTAGTTATATGAACTTATAAACTTGTCGGGCTGCCCCAACAGAGCACAACTGCCTAAGACAAACCAAATGAAAAGGACTCATCAAAGGTTTACATTTGCACTTCCAGGAAAAGCACATTATGTGAGCTCCTGGACCATAATTGCTAGGAGTTAGAAGGCAGGTGCAACTCCAACAAGCATCCAGCTCACAACACTTGGGTTATAAGGACCTGAACCACCAAATAGTGGAATGCCTATCAAGTGCAGGGAAAAAAAATCAGTTTTCCTGAGCTAGTTAAATCAGCTCCTATTAAGCAACTTTACATAATGAATAAAATAGATGCATATCTTTGCACATACGTTACTACAAATGTAAATGTGATAAGATTTGGGGCTACAGTAATATAAATATGGGACTGCATTCATTTGTATGACTAAATAGTAAATGGAAACACAGGGGCAAAACCAGAAAAGGTCCAAAGTCTCATTCCAAATACATCTGAGTCCTTCAAATGCTTCCAGTTTTCGTTTCACGCAGCCCAAAATGTAAACAAGCAGCACCGAGTAAAATGAAGTGTAACAAAGACGCAGGCAAGGCAGGGAGGGTCACCTACCGATGCACACCGCTGCTGCACATGATGACGTGGCAGGCGCCTAGCCTGTTGCACAGCTCCGAGGAAACCGACAGCAGGCCAACTCCGGAGGCACTGCAAGCTGTGTTTGCACAGGCAGCTGTACGCTTGGATCTGATAAACGAGGCTACCAGTCGGTAAAGTTCATCCAAAGCATTGAGAGGCCTCATTAGCTGCAGAAAAAAAGCAATGGATGTCAAGTTACACATATTTAGTAAACTCCTTTTAGACGGGTTACAATTCACAGCTGTTATAACTTTTAACAAGTAATCTAAAATACCATTTCATGGAGGTAACGGAATCAGAGACTACACATATTTATTATTTCACAATGCTCAATAAGCAGAAAGATTAAATAAGGGAGGCATATAAATAATAAAGCATAAAGCACTAACAACCACAATCATCTATTTTTACCTTATCTATATAGGCAGCTTTTGATGTGGAATTTGGTGGTGAATTTGACTTGTCCAAGTAGAATGCCCTGTAAGAATCCCAAGAAGAAATTATCATTTGTCGTTAGAAACAACATAAAATGTATATGAAGGTGTTCAAATTTCACTGACTTCCTTTTAAAAACAAGTGAATAAACAAAATCATTGGACTAGAAGACTAGAACACCATCAGCTCCATTATATTGTGTGGCCTTAGAGAGATCACTTCATCTGTCTATGCTCAATTTCCTCATTGGTAATTTGAGGATAGCATCAGCTTTTACTTCATAAAGCTGCCATGAAGAGTAAATGAATTAATGCAGACAAGATGTGTAGAGCAGTACACAGAACGGCGTAAGCACTTATTAATATCTGCAATAATTATTTAAAAGTTGAAAAAATATTTTCTTGTGACTATAGGAGAAAATTATCCAATTCTTATTTATTGTAAAAATGTAAGATTGTGAAACTAGTACTCAAAAAACCTAACTTTAAACAGAATACCAATCTGATTCAGTCACTAAGTTATGCTTAGATTGGGAGTTAACCTCTCTGAGGGTGCAATGGCTTTTTTTTTTTTGTCACCAGGATACAATATGGTAATGATTATTTTAATACACAAAATGGAATCCTAATGGTCTGCAATAATTACCTGCAATTTTCAAAGAATTACTGATGCATTTGCTTTGCTTGTGGTTCAATAGGTTCAATACTAAACAGAGATTTTAAGGGAATGGCTTATGAAGACAGAATACATTTAACTTTCATTTGACCTAGCAACTATTTTTTTTAAATGATGGTAAAATATACCAATATGACACAAAATTTATCATCTTAAGCATTCTTAAGTGTTCAGGCCAATGGCATTAAATACATACACATTAATCATCTAGAAACTTTGTTGTGTTTTGAGTCGGAGCCTCACTGTCACCCAGGCTGGAGGGCAGTGACACTCTCACGGTTACCACAGCCTTGATCTGCCGGCCTCAGGCAATCCTTTCACCTCAGCCTCCCAAGTAGCTGGAACTATAGGCACATGCCACCATGCCCAGTTAATTTTTTGATTTATTGTAGAGACAAGGTCTCACCAAGTTGCCTAGACTGGTCTTGAACCCCTGGGCTGAGGCAATTCTCTTGCCTCTACCTCCCAAGGTGCTGGGATTACAGGCATGAGCCACTGCACCAGGCTTAGTATCCGTTTTTGATGAGGTGAAATTATTTCCAATGTGTGAAGTTTGAATATTGATGGAACAAAATTAAATGCCATAATACTAGAGTGAGTTGTCATGTTAGATATTTAAATAAAAGCTGAATATTGCCATTTCAGAGCACCTTTCAGGGCTTCAAAGTATTGGTAGATTACCATCAAATTGGACAAAATCAGTGAGGGAGAACTCTATGTCCTGGACTGGTTGTTTTGAGTCGCACTAAATGCGAGCATGCACACACTAGCATAGAGTGCTACTTCCATTACTAGCAGTAATGTTTGGTTTTTGTCTTTGTAAAGATAAGGTAACATTAATTAGTCAAGCTTTATACTTTAAATTAGGAAAGCTTTAACTCTAAAGAGTAACTTCCAAAATGACAATTATTCTCTTCCTCATTGAGAATTAATTTCTTCTTGTCTAAAATACATACTGAACATTTCTCAAAAACAATTTGTAAACAACTCAGTATTCAAGACTGACTGTTACTCATTATAACCTACTTTGCATTCCTAGGAGATTTCCAGGTACCATTTGCAGTTTCTAGGCCTAAATTCCACGCCCACAAATTTGTCCTGAGCACATAACACTGCCAGGAGTGTGGGGGCTACAGCAATACCAGGCAGCAACAGATCACAATTACTGGGTGAAGGTGACATACGCCACTGCCCAGCAGAATGTCCATCAAATGCCACGAAAACACAGTTCTATTTAATTGTGCAAGTTAGCACTAGCTCAAGAGCAAAATCAAAGATAGGAAGATCATTTTTGTGAAGACAACATTCAAGCATTTTCTATATTCCCCCAGTATTGGAAGAAGATAATCCAAGAGGAATGCTGTTATGAGAAGAAGAAATGAGGTTGAATTGTGGAAGATGCAGAAGTTGCAATTGGGTTGGATCTAGGGTAGTGCGAATGAGCAACTTAGAGAGACTCCAAGAGCCTTACAGTCATTTCCCTTCCATGTTCCCAACTCCCTTAGAATAAGTCCTTTATGGCCAGGAAGGGAAATGGCCCGGAACTTGCCTTATTGGCAGAAGACTGGCTGTTTTGCAAACATTACAGCTGTGTCTAAAAACTCATGTTTTTCTTAAAGTTCTGTGTGTCTTTTCATTTCAATTGTAAAGATACTTATTTTTGGATAATACTCTGGAAACCTGAGTATATGCCATTGTGCTTTAACAAATCAGAATTTTGCTCTTTCGCTTTACCTTTTAGAAAAATAAAACATTACAGATGTAATCAAAGCCTCCTGTCGTTCACTCTTCTCCACTCTCATTCTTGTTCCAATCTCTCCTACAGAAGAAAGACAACCCAGAAGCTGACATTTATTACCTCTACAATGTGCAAAGTCACCCACACTGTTGGCACAAGTAAAATTAATGAAGAATAGGTGTGTGCAGGACACTGGCTCATGCCCATAAGCCCAGCACTTTGGGAGGCCGAGGTGGGAGGATTACTTGAGCCCAGGAATTCGAGACCAGCGTAGGCAACAAAGCGAGCGCCTGTCTCTAGAAAAATTAAAAAGAAATTAGCCAGGCGTGGTATTGTGCCTGTAGTCCCAGCCATTTGGGAAGCTGAGACAGGAGGATCACCTGAGCCCAGGAGATTGAGGCTGTGGTGAGCCCTGATCTTGCCACTGCATTCCAGCCTGGGTGACAGAGTAAGACCCAGACTCAAACACAAACGGTGTGATCATCCTTCTTCCACTTTGTTTACACTGATGTTATTAGACTTTCAACCTTTGGTATTTTTATTTTCAAGTTGCACATATTTTTTGATCATTTGTGTTTCTTCCTTTATTTACCTGCTCGTGTTTCTTACTTTTATGTAGTTTTACTTTGTCTTTTTACATAGAAATTAGTTATCTTTTTTTTTTACAGCAAGAGTTAAGTTTAATAACTTTTCAAAGTTCCTGCTCCTTTTTTCTTTTTCTTTTTATATGCACATGTTCTAGGTTTAGTTCCTCAAAAATATTCAGCCTTTAAATTTGGTCATTCAATTTATAATTTTGGTATATGATAGTGCTATACTTTAGCATAAAATCCTAAAATCTAGATTGACAGTAAATTGTTTCCCTTGCAACACTGCTTTTGGCACCTGCTTTCAATTTAATGGTTTTTGTTTGGGGACTAGTCAGTATTTTTTCTCTGAAAAGCTAAGATTTTTTTTATCTTCAGTGTTCCAAAGTTTTATCACAAAGTGCTCAGGTGTAGATTTCAAGATTGTCCTCAGAGTGTAGTTTCAACTTGAGGAGTTGTGTCTTCAATTCTAAACTAATCTTAGCTATTATCTTTTGAAGTATTGTCTTTCCACCATTGTTTCTATTTTCTTTGTCTTCTGGAACTTCCATTAGACATATGTTTGTATGTTCTCATGTGTTCTCTCTAACTTCCCTCCAAGCACTTTCTTTCAATGTCTTATTTTCCCATTACTGCATTTTAGGTGATTTCCTCAGCAATTTTTTCCAGATGAATAAATCTGTCCCTATGTCAAGCCTAGAGTTGTCCTACCTATCAGAAATTTTATTTCAAAGACTATAGTTTTCGTTTTCAAAATTTATAGTTATTCTTATTTTATTTTTGCAACTAAAAGGTAAACTCCCCACTGAATGTAAATCCTCTATGTAGATATGTATTTTATTAATTTTTGTCTATTCTTGCATAGGCAGCACCTGTAATAATATGTGCAATACAGTATGATCTTAACAAACATTTGTAAATAAATAATAATTGGATAATTGACTATTTTGCTTCAGCATTTTCTGCTTTTTTTAATGGATGGAATTTCCTTATTTATATTTTGAGCACCCAAAATATACCTTGCCAGTCTGTTTCAATATATTAAATTCTTCAGGGACAAATTTATTTTTAACGCTCAATTGTGTTGGCTGTCTTTCTTGGTGTTAGGTTTCCTCGTGTGTCTTCAAAACATTTTGTAAGTTCATTTGAAGTAGAAAGATTTTTGGATTATTTTAATTAAGTTTTTTGATACAGCTCAATTCTCTCTCTTTCTCTCATCATCCTTCTCTTTAAAATGGTTCTGTGCCCAGAGTCACACATTTGTAAGGAGTTTCATATCAGTGACTAAATATTACATTGTGAAGACATCTGGATTATTACCAGTCATGTTACTGAACTAGAAAGCGATTTGGTTCAGTCCCTAGTTTAGGGCTGTGCCAGCGTTCTTCTGCCATCTTAAGCACTGAGCATCTGAAAAGCTATCAAGCATTGAGGGCAACAGATTTTTCATCCTTCTTTCAGAAGTGAAGGAGTCTTTCTCTTCATCTTGGTTCCAAAAAATGAGACTGGCTCTAGATTTCCACCTAGTGTACTATTCCTTTGTAGATGCTGTCCAGGCTCCTCTGTCTACCTCCAGAGTCCAGTAGGCTAGAGGTCTCAGTGTAGCCTACAACTCATCAGTTGCATTTTGTTTCCATTCTTGAGCCACAGAGATGATAAATCGTTTTGGGCCTAGCTGTGACATTTGCTTCTTCTGACTTTATAATTTATCTAGCATTACTATATGCTTGGAACAGAAGTGGTGCTTCAAACTGGAACCCACAGAGGTATCCTGATCAGATGTCCTCATGCCTTTCCTCAAGTGTGCTTCATAGAAAGAGCAGTGTTGAAAAAGGGTACATAGGTCACAGGCAATTTATCTCATTTCTCAGGGTCTCCGTTTCCTCATTTTCAAAACTGATATTAGAAGTATTGAGCATATAAATAGCAAATTGTTGAAGATTAAATAAATGCATATGAAACAATCAGTACTGTGATAAGCAAATAAGACACATTCAACAGACAGTAATACCTATTATTCAAGTGCACACAGAAGGAAGAATCTCTTGGACAATTTTTAGTCACAGGAAGGAATAAAATTAAGGCCAAAGACTTCCTACTCTCCCTGGAAGTAATTTAAAATGTTTTATGACACATATTAAGAAATGAAAAGTTAAGTTAGTTACTTAGAATCTGTATAATTCCATGACCAGTGTACAAATAGAAGTTTAGGTTTAAAAAGAAAAGAACTGTTTTTAGGTTAAAGGAAAGAAGACTGTCATCATTTAAATGACAGTTTAACCAGGTGCGGCTCTTCCAAAACCTTGAATCATCTGGGAAAGAATATTCTGTAAAAGTAGCCCATAGATCATTAGTACCAGCTATGGAAAACATCACTACAAAAACAGCTGTCTACACAGAATACTCTTTCTTCTTTCTGAAAGAGATGTTCCTTAAAAAAAAAATGTTGCCATTGATTCAGTCAGGTAAGAGCAATTTAGATTATGCTGACCTGATTCTGCTACATTCAGTTAAATTGACTTGACAGAAATCTTCAACTATTTAATGAGGCAAATCTTTAAAGAAAAAAAATTGGATGAAAAGGATGTTAGAAAAATAATTCTAAAGGTTTAAAATGTAGCCCACATTAAGTGAAACTTTATTTAGCAACAAGCCATATATTCTATACAGCTATAGAGTAGAACTAAAATAGAACATCTAATGATATATCTGTACCATTAAGAATACTCTTATAAGATAAGGGTTTACTGCAAATTCAGAATTAGACATATTGACTCATCCAGATTTGTACTAATAGTGAGTATTTGTTAGTCCAGGATTATGGAAATCAACAAACTATTATAAAGTATATCTATTCACAGATGTACTAACCCAGAGAAAATAACCAGAGAATAAAGCCACTTTGATACTTCTATATAGTATTCACAGTCAACAAAATTTTAAATTCAATTATTTGTTAAAATAAGAATTTGGACTTGAGGCTGCAAGTAATTTCAGATATTCCTCATCAGAAAAGAAGCTTGTTCAGTCAGATATTTTACAAGCTATAATGTTTACAGGTATTCATAGAACTTCAGTATTTTTCAGAATTTGACAGACTGTAGACAGGAAATAAATTTCTAATGCACTTTTCTTAATTAAAAATGTCTTGCAATGTCCCTTAATCAGATTTTATGGGAAAAGATAATGACAAAATTGGATTAATGCCAAAACTGACCATAGTTTATTATGCTTCGGAGGTTAGTAAGAATGAAGTCATGGTCCTTTGTCTGAATATTGAAAATCTTACTGAAACTATTTTGAAAATATGGTTACTGTTTTATATGGGCCTCACAGCAAAGTTTCCTTTCATGCTGGCATACAGCAGGCTTCATGGTCACAGCTTTGCCAATTAACTCTGCCATGTAAAATGAATATATTATGCTACTATTTTTTCATTTAGTTCCTATAGAATAAAATACCAATTAAAGAATTGGTAAGTTACAATAAGCATTTGTATAAATGTATCCAAGCCAAATAACTACAATGGAACTAATCTTGGCATTTACTGTATACCACCTAATCAAGAAGACAAGTGCACACATATTTATAATGCAATGCAGAAAGTGGTAGACAAATTTAAAAAGTCACTTTGGTGGAAGAGATGGAGTTGGCTAGAGGGGTGTGGTTCTGACAGGCCAAAATGGGAAAGCAACATTTCAAGTGGAAGCAATGCCCTGAAAAACAGAACAGATGAAGACTGAATGGAGCCATTCTGACCGAAGAGTGGGTTCACATAAGGTATAGAGAACACTGGACAGATAGGTTAGATCCATATTATAAGGAAATTAAATATCAGACCAAAGAACTGTAATTAACTTATTAAATAGTGAAGAATTGCTACAAAATACATACTAAGTGATCAGTTAAAAAAAACAAAAAAGAATGAATAGGACGAAATACATGACCCAAAATATGAAAATTTAGGAAATTTATAGCTGCAAGAGACCCTAGAAATGAAAAGAATAATTTAGCATTCATAACAAGACCATGATAACATACTGATTTTTGCCATGAGAGAAAGAAAGCGAGTTTAGGGAAACACTGAGATTGGTTTATACAGTTATGCACGTTAAAGGTACCAATTTGACAGTTAGGAAAGTGCTTTCTCAAATGGGTGAATTATGAGTATTTTAGCTCAGTAGGGTCAGGCTAGTATTCCAGGAATGATCAGTTTTTCACAGGAGAGACAATGAAACAGACTCATTTTAAATATTTAAACTGATTTATTTTGTCATAGGAGATACACAGACGCTATATCAATGATTAAAGTGTCATTTTTCTCATTTTTTCCTCTTCTTTCTGGGCATGTTGGAGAATATTCAATTTCTTAAAGAGATAATTAAGGCACAAGAGCCTCTGGCATTTTGTAAATAAGGAGGAACTAAAATATTTAGCCCAAATCTCTGCTATATTCTTTCTTCTTCTCCATATCATTGCTAGTGAGATCATTTCTATATAATCATTTACAGATTTACAGAAAGCTCTCACTTGGTTAGACTCTAATATACTTCTCTCAGTATTGCTTTATATTCTCAAAATTCTAAACTATACCAGGCTGTTTTTGTTTTGTATTTTACAAGTATTTTAGATTTTAGCAGTTACCCTATATGTTACAGTATTTGGTCAATTATGGTTATAATTCATAGACTGATTAACTATATCATTATTGTAATGGTACAGCAGTTGACTACAGGTGTGAGTGGGTGTCTCATTAGTATTATAGTTAAACTGTATTTGACTACCATAGAACTTGTATTAGATAAAACAATTCTATAGAGCATCTCATTAAAAGACACTGATGTCGTCTATAAATGAAAATCACCAGAGAGGTTTAACCTGTGGTCACATATAGTTAAAAAATACATGCTGAGTGGGATGGAGGGAGAACTCATATTAATTTGCACCTCCATCCCACCCACCTCCGTACCCAGAAGCCTCAGTTTTGGCTTCTCTGTACTTTAAGTTACATGAAGAGAAATTCTGAATAATAAGGTAATGTTGGATTTGCCTGTATGTCTTTAGTCGGTCAAAAATGGAGCACTTACAGTCACAGTTATCACAGAACTGCCTTTCATCAATTAACAGCTTTCTTTCTACTTGTTGGAAAAAAAAAAACTGCTAGAAGATAAACAAGTCAAGACAATATGTGTGATAGAAGAAAGACTTTCCCACATTAAATGAATAAACAAACTTTTTTTTCTGATCTCTTTTATGTACTGAAAATGTAATTATGATGTTAGAGGCAATGGAGACATCCCTCACTAATCCCAACTGCTGTCAATAATCTCATTTCATTCTTCTTTCTCAGAACCAGTCAGTGACATGACTGGATTAAAATCCTATTCCCTGCTTTCCAAATGCCCTTTTATTCCACTTTGATTTTGGCTTTCTTTGTCATGCTTCAGCGAGGGTAATAAGTCCTTTTCCTATACCTGCAATATGTACATATTACCACAGATGCCATCCACTGCTAAAATACTGCATATGCACATGTTTTCCAATGGCAATACCACCATGCCCTGCCATTACGGAACATAATCTCTGTGGAAATGGAGAGAAAAAGAAGCAAATCCTTTAAAATTATTTTTAAAAAAACCCAAACAAAACAAAACTAAAAAACCTTTTCAAATAATGAAGTCTAGCTATATCATATGAAAAAATACATCAGCCAGGCTCAGTGGCTCAGCCTGTAATCCCATGCTTTGGGAGGCAGAGATGAGTGGATTACCTGAGCCCGCATGTTCGAGACGCGCCTGGCCAACTTGGCGAGACCTCATCTCTACAATAAATCAAAAATTAGCCGGGCGTGGTAGCGCGCGCCTGTAGTTCCAGCTACTTGGACGGCTGAGGCGGAAGGATCGCCGGAGCCCAGCAGGTCAAGGCTGCAGTGGCCGGGAGCAGCCACTGCACTCCAGTCTGGGCAACAGAGACTCCAACTCAAAAAAAAAAAAAAAAAATCTATAACTAAAAAACACATTGAAGTGGACTATCATTTCTACTTTTAAATAATTCTATTTAATTTAATAATTATGTTTCAAAATAGTTTGGCATTTTCATATCAAAGAATAACTTTTTAGGTTGAAAAATCATAAAAGTCTTATAATGACACTATTAATAGTAAGTATGTGAGTCAGTTCTTCCACCACATCTTTCTCCATATACCCTATTTAATTCTATGCCTTACAAATTACCTTTGAAAGGCACAGATATAATCATTTCATTACCTTGCTTTAAAATCATTTAAGTTTATCCAGTGCCCAAAGTCTGAAAATCAGCCTGGCATTCCAACAGACTTTCCATACCACCTCTCAGCACTGCACACTGCCATGTTCATGCTTGATTCCTCCAACACATTGCCCCCATATAAACTCCTCTAGCTCTTGCATGTTGTTCTCCCCTGCCTGGAATTCCCTCATACCTCCTTCTGCTTGACAAAACTCTACCAACCTTTCAAAACTCAGTTCAAGCCTGTAATCCCGCGCCTTTGGGAGGCTGAGGTGAGTGGATTGCTTGAGCCCGCGGGTTCGAGACCCTCCTGGGCAGCAAGACCTCATCTCTACAATAAATCAAAAAATCAGCCGGGCGTGGTAGTGCATGCCTGTAATTCCGGCTACTTGAAAGGCTGAGGCGATCGCCGGAGCCCAGCAGGTCGAGGCTGCGCTGGCTGGGAGCGGCCACTGCACTCCAGTCTGGGCGACAGAGTGAGACTCCAACTCAAAAAAAAAAACAAAAAAAAAAACTCAGTTCAAAAATGACATCCTGAGAACTTCTCCACTGAAACAAATTTATCCCATGCTATTATACTGAGTCACACTTATTCTGTTGCTTGTGCTAAGTTATGCACTCCCAGTGGGCAGAGATCCAGTTTTTAAATTTGTAATCCCATAATGTAAAGGAGTGCCTGACACATAGCATGTATCTAATGCTTAATGTAGTATTGAACTGAATTGAACTTTATTTCATGAGAGCTAGAAAGAAAGGGTTTCAGTTACCAAACTATGAAGCAACAAAATATATGTGTGACCAAATGGAGGAAAAGAAATGTACTAAAGCGCTTAATTGTAAAGACATAAAATAATGTACATGAAACAAAAAGATTATTTGCATGCAGGAGGGATTCTCTTTACATTTATAAATATTAGCTACAAGTTCATTAACATTAAAATATAGTACTTTAAGTATTTAACATTAATCAGAACTTAAAATTAGAGAATGAAGATATCTGACCATCCCTCTTTCAATGAGTGACAATGATCAAGAGAAAAACATTCTCAGGATCCCTTGCAAGCCTCCAAGTAGCACTGTTATACCTACAAATTACACTAGCAAGAAATGATACAGCAAAATTCTTGTTCCGTTCTAAATAAAATTAAACTTGGTTGCATACTACTATACTGAGATTTTAAGCGTCAAACTTTTGGCTTGTATACTTTTGCACTACAATCTATAAAAAACTGAGTGTTCCTTTATTTGGCAAAATGGCAGCACTAAGCCTTTTCCAAGGAGAATATGTCTTTTTTCAAGTAAGATTCTGGTTCAAAAAAGACTGAAAATCATCATCACAAATAGTAGAAGTTGGTCAAGAAAAAATTGCCAAGTATAATAAATGTTCTCCATCACAAACACACCCTTTCACTATTTCTCTTATGAATGATCTGTAGTTATAATAGGACAAAGATAACTGAGAAAAACAAACCAATCTCTAGCCTATTTTAAACTTTCAAAGTGCTTAATTAAAATCAGTTGAAGCAGTATGGAACTGTCACTGTCTTCTAAGATATTAAAGAAGACAATTCAGAAATGAGTCTCACTTTATAAATAGCTACAGACATCTGCTTCAGAAGAAGGGCCAGGCAAAATGGAATATGGTTAGAATTACAGATATATAGACATTAGAAAGATGTCATTCGCAGAATTTAGAGACACAGTGAAATGGTAAGATGCTTCCTCTATACTCTTGTTTGATATCTTCACTCCTCCGATGAGCAAACAGATCAAAGATAAGTTTTAAAGAGATATTTGGAATTGAATCGAATCTGCATGAGGGCAGGAACTTCGTCATGTTTACCACAATAAGCTCAATACCTAGGAAATTGCCCAATACAGAGTAGTTGCTCAGTAAGTATTTGTTAAATGATTAAAAGTAAAACTTTAAGGACAAGATGAAAATCAGTAACAATTAAAAAAGAACGATCTCACACAATACTGAGTCTATCCTGCAAAGAACTACAAGACTGAGTTCACTTTAGTTGAAAAATAAACATTAATTTACTCCATGCTTATTATAGATACAGCCTAATAGATCCCATCCTATTTCAATCAAAATTTCTCCCAAAGAATTCCACTTTGCTAACCCCACTTCCAAACCTTCAACCCACTCTCCTTAGCTGACTACCACACCAGCAGAGTCATTCTCTTTAATGACGCCAATGACTGCATTGGTAAAACCCATTGGATACCTTCTAGACATCATTTCCTGAATACATATAGCACCCACTTCTCCATATGTTCTCTTCCCCTGCCTTTTGACTTTGACCTGTACCTTCTTGGTGTTCACATACTTTCCTTGCTTTTCCTGTGCCGTCTCCTTCATGAGACCGTCTTTGTTACTTACCCTTTAAGCATCTGTTTTCTTGTGTTCCACCTTGCCTCTGAAACCTTTCCTAAGTAATCTTTTTTCTCTCTCTTCCTCTTTTTTCTTCTTGTACCTATTCTTTCTTTCATTTAATACTGTTCATATCTACTGAGTAATCTCCCAACTGCTATTTCTGTTTCTTATACCTTCCCCTCTCTTCAGAGAATTAAATAGCTTTGCACAGATTTGAATGTCATGGTCTAATTGGGACATACCTTTTATTACCCTTAAGATTCTCCTTTTGCCTTAAAGATCCTTCATTCTTTTTACCTGTCTTACATCTACTCGTCCTACTGGGGTCACTGATGTGCTTTTCTGATGTGTTGTTAATAGCAGAGTTGGGCAACCATCCTTCTTTGGGCTAAATCTAGGACTGGAAGCAAGATGAAGCTATACATCCTTCTAAATAGTTTTTTTTCTTTCTTTTACAGTTGCCTCTATCCTCATAATGTTTTCTGGTGGGAAATCAAATGCAGCATCTGTATTGTTCTCAAGAGTATATCTGTGTGCACACAAGGCTCTTCCAGCTACATTTTGCAAAACAGTTTTAGGGGAGTGAGAGAGAGAGGCAAAAACACCTTATTTATTATAGATTCTGTCATGCTGTACAAGGCAGAAGTAAAGAGGTAGATGATGTTAGTCTTAAAATATTTTCTCTCTTGTCCTTTTTGTTGATAACTCACTGTCAAACCTGTTTAACCTTCCTGAAAACCTTGTGGCATTCAACAACAGGAATGTGAGAATAAAAACAAATATTAATCCCCATTATGAATTCTGGACATAAGAACAAGTTCTTAATTCTTTCATTCAATTATTTCAACAAATATTTTTTGAGGCTCTATTTAGGTATAAAGCAATGTTCTGTATTTTAGGAATGGAGTAATGAACAAGAGACAATGTTCCTTCTCTCAGGAAATATGCATTCTGGTATGTAGGAGACAGGAGCGTGTTCTTCTTTCCATGCTAAGAGTGGAGTGAACCCAATTCCTACAGCCTCTCTTTTATGAGAAAACAGAAACTCCTAACACTGGCTGTTCTACACCTGCTTTTCTACTATGGCGTGACCTTTCCCCGTGTTGTTTTCAATGACATTCCTTCACCAGGACACAAGGCAAGTTTGTTCTCCATCTTTCAGAATCTGCTTTCAGCTCACTTTCCAATTTCACTCCCTGTTTAAGGAACACACACAAGTATATAATAGGCTAAAGCTATATCTCAGCAGTGATTAAAAAAAAAAATTCCCCCTATGTCCTTTAGCTCAGGGTCAGTCAAAATGTAGCTCACAGACTTAAGTAAAACAAATTGCAAGTGAGAACTTAGAAGTTGGATTTCATGTTCTCACTCATAAGTGGATCCTGAACATTTACCCTAATACTATAAGAAAAGGGTTGGCAGTAGCAGGACACTGCTGGGGGGTGGGGTACATAATATCAGTAAGGGTACCTGATTTCAAACCAGCCGAAGGGGGGACCAAACGGAGGGGCAAACCTTACCTGTAGGATGACCACTAGTATATCTAATCCTTAATTGTACCCCACATCTTTAAAATTTTTAAAAAGTAGTTGGATCTCTAAAAAAATCTAAAAGTGAATGTAGAAACTCGATTTGGTTAATGCAAACTGTATAACAATTTAAATTGCCCCAACATGCAAACATTCTAAAGTGCTTGTCATATTCAACAAAGTAGAGATCAGTGCAGCAAGCCACATGGCTGCATAATCATCATGCACTGTAGGGCCACATTCAAAATAAGTAATATTTTAAGGTTAGTTTGTCAACTATACACCAAAAGTGTATAAAAATTAAAAATAAACATAAGCATCCATTTGATTTAAAAGTTGTCATCTCTACAATCATTTTAATTTTTAATCAGAATTTTTTAAATTGATGGTTTAATTACCTAAAGAGATAAAATTGGTATTGTTTTTATCTGTAATTTACAGATGGCTACACGACTTCACTTTCTTTGTTAAGAAAGTGTTTCTAAATATCTTCTTCCCTTCCTGTCAACAAAACTCTGTGAGATTTGTTTTCTTCTACCATGAGGGTTATTAGAACAAATATAAGAGTTTAGATGTACAGTTTTCCCTGTAGACAATGCTGTCATTCCGATCTAGATTATATACATTACGAAGCAAGACACGAACCAATTTCTCACATTTAAAACTTAAAATACTGGTTTATGCAGTGTTTGTTCAAAGCACAAGTAATGACATTGAGTATGGAGCACCACTATTTCATTTATAGCTTTAATTTTTGATTGCAAAACTAAAATGACTTTAATAGCAATTCTTTATTAACTGCCTGCAGAACCTGATAGCATTCAAAGTACGGTAGTTCAGACCTGAATAAGATACTTTTCGACTAGCTTTCAATTACACATTGCATATAAAAAAAGTTCCTATTTCAAATATTCCCATTGGGGGTACTTGCAAGCCTTCTGCAATGTTGCTAATAGCAGAGTTGGGCAACCATCCCTCTTTGGGCTAAATCCAGGACTGGGAGCAAGATGAAGCTATACATCCTTCTAAATAGTTTTTTCTTTCTTTCTTTCTTTTACAGTTGCCTCTATCCTCATAATGTTTTCTGGTGGGAAATCAAATGCAGCATCTGCATTGTTCTCAAGAGTATTTCTGTGTGCACACAAGGCTCTTCCAGTTCCATTTTGCAAAACAGTTTTATAGAAGTTCCTTTTATGTCTTTTCCACTTAGTGGGGCCAGCTGCCGAACACCAAGCATCTTGGAGAAACTTGATAATACCTTTTGCAAGCTGCTCTGCAGGAAACTCATGAAACTCATCTTCCATGAAACCTATCTTTAGATACAAATCTCTGTGATCAGCCATTCTAAACGTTAGGCAAATACTAAGGGTTGTACATACCTCTTCTCAGTTAATACTTGTGACAGTCTATGAAGCATCACTAGTCACAAGAAACGGATAAGAAAACAGGCTTGACAATGTTAAGAACTTGACCCAAGTCCTACAGCTGATTAATGGAAGAGTGAGGCTTGGATCCAAGTTTAACCAACTCTCAATCCTCCAGGATAATAATATAACAATTCCCTATCATTAACCTTTTGTTTCTTCTCATTCATATCACTGTGGAAATTTCTTATTTATCCAAACCAACTGAAAACTTTTTCCCCCATAACCTAAATGTCATTTAGTCTATTGAACATAATTCTATTTTTTTCTCACCTGGCTCATAAGAAATGCAGTGAATGTCATATTAAAATCTACAGAAAATGTGTCTTCTTAAGAATAGCAAGGACTTTGCTCATCTCTCATTTTCCATTGTGTTTTCTGAATGCATCTAATTTTATATCTGAGTTCACCGATAGCTCATGTTGACAAACTTTAAAGTTTATACAAACAGAAGCATACTCAAGACCCCTTTAAATGATTAATGTGTGCATAATCATAACAAATACGATACGAATGGAGTGGAACTGTAAGTTTTCAGTTCTGCATGATTGAAACGTCCTAACATTTGAATAGATTTAATGAAAATATTCTATTAATTTTAGTTTTATTCTATCAAAGCATTTTTATTTAATAATATTCAATTATCATTATATAACCAAAATCATATATTATTGTATATAATATTATATGGCATGTATTTTGATACTTTATTTTGGAATTTTATGAAAAGAATATGGCTGATAATGCATTTTGATGACATTCAAAATGGATACAGATGAATCCTCCTTCCCTGATAATACGTAATACTTCATGAGAAACATTCATTATAAGGGTAGCCATACATTAGTGAGCTTGATTCAGAGTCACCCTCCAGAGATACTTTTGTTTTCAAATAACAATTAAGACTCCAACTATTTCAATCCCCTTTGCCCTTTTCTTCTACTCCAACTCCGTATCTATCTGCTTAGTGCTCTTTTTATTACTTGCTTGAACTCTTTAAAGTTTTCTAATCAGTCTTTCTAACTCTAGTTTTGTCCTCAGTGGTACCACCAGGGTGCACAGTTTAAAATGCATCCCTTCTTCCACTGCCCCACCCTGCTTAGAACTAACAGGCCAAAAGCCCGATTTACAGGCTTGAGTAAGCTCCTCAGCTGCTATCTGAGGACCTCCATGGCCTATTCCTGCCCTCCCTCCTGCTTCACTTTCTGCCCTTCCTCACCATTATAGTCCCGCAGTGCCTCTGCTTGTACTGTTTCCTCCCACTGAAACAGCTTCTCTTTCTTCCTTCACTTGGCCCACCAGCAGTCATCTGTCAGAACTACCCCCAGTCCCTGAACTCTGCAGTCTTTCCTAAGTGCTCCGCTTCTGTTCTCCCTGGGTATCCTGTTACCTCAGCGATGGTGTTTAGTAGAGTATTTTAAAGCAAACTGTTTCCTGCATTTACTCTTTCTCTCCCTTAAGATTCTCAAGTGTATATTGTCTGATTCATCTCTGTATCCTCAGTGCTATGCACATTTCTGGACTTGTATAGAAGGACACAGTAAATATTATTTTTCCTTTTTTATTTTTGAGACAGGGTCTTACTTGTTGCCCAAGCTGGAGTGCAGTGGCTCGATCCTTGTTCACTGCAGCCTCAACCTCCAGGACTAAAGTCATCCTCACACCTCAGCTTCCCAAGTAGCTGAGATTACAGGCCTGCACTCAGCTGACAGTAAATATTGTTAAACTCTAAGAAACAGTTCCCAAAACAGAATGAAAGTGGCTAGAAGGAGTCATCCAACAGCGACACCAGAATCCATACTATTCTCTTGTAGTGTGTTAAATCATAATGATGTTAGTTAGGAACCTGCCATTGTTTACATCTTGTGTCCTGGTTTGGTTGTCCTAACTTCTGGGCATTTATATACATACAAACATTTTATTTTACTTATTTATTCATTCATTCACCCATTGAGTTGGGATCTCACTCTGTCATCATTTTGTCTGTCTGTCTGTCTATCTAACTATTCATCCATCTGCTTATTTATTTGAGTAGGGTTCTCACTTGGTAACCCAGGCTGGAGTGCAGTGGCACCATCACAGTTCACCACAGCCTCAATCTCCTGGGCTCAGGCAATCCTTCCACCTCAGCCTCCCGATAGTTGGGACTACAGATGCATGCCACCATACCCGGCTAATTTGTTGTTGTCGTTGAGATGAGGTCTTACTATGTTGCCAAGGCTGGTCTTGAACTCCTATCAAGCTATCCTCCCAGATGGTCTCCCAAAGTGCTAGAATTATAGGCGTGAACCACCAAATCCAGCCATACAAACATTTTAAAATCATCTATTAGTAGATATTTTATCAGCAATAGATAAACAAAAAAGAAAAAGACAAGGTGAAAAGAAAAAACAGACACACACAAAAAGAATATAATGCATAATGGGATACATGCTATCATAGAAGCATGTAACAGAATATAGAACATAACTACTGGAGGTAGGAAGACCTCATGAAGTGGGGGGCAAATATCGAGGTGTGTCAAGAAAGATGGGTAGGAATTGGACAAGGCAATTAAAATGGAAAATATTCTGCTTGAAATTACCAAAGCCAAGCAAAAATGTGTTTTGGTTTTTTTCCTAAATGACTGACAGAATTTCACAAATATGAACCTATATAAGATAGAACCTTACCCTCAGTTGAAGTTAGGTGGTCTGTCTAACCAGGCAGCTAATTTTACAAACATAATTGCAATCATAAGCTTTGATAAACCCATATTAATTTATATTAAGTTAAAAATCATGTCTTTTCTATCAAAACTTCTGCGCCCAACCTAAATTTTCTGATTGGTGCAAAGCTTTGAAAGGATAATTTATAATCATTCATTCACCTCCCATGGGACATCCACAAGACAAAAGAAGTCTCACATGTCAGCGAAAAAGAACTGAACAAAAGAAATAGGAAAAAAAATCACCAAGAGAGCTTGACTAAGATGCCTTGAATATATTTTTAAGACGGTCTGTCCTTGTGATCAGATAGAAGAGTCAGCAGAGTTAAAAATAAAAATCAATCTTGCTTCCATAAGCACTGACAATTTTTCCTCACAGAGTATATCTCCCTAACTGACTCTTTGGGGGTATGCTTATTTTCTCTGTGACACATTCAGCTTTCATTTATTCCAAAGAAAATTCTGAGCGCAAAATACTCTGATCTTCCTTTCGCTTTGGTAAAAACAATAGCTTTTTCTTTCTTTTTTTTTTTTTTGCTTTGAGATAGAAAGTGATCCTCTTCAAAGAATTCTTTTTGAAGCTGAATTTATGTGCCTCTATTTGTCAGTCAGACTATCCGTTCAACCTTTATAAATACTATCACAATAAAGGACTTACCATAGAAAATATAAAAACTCATAGATAATTGGAATCTCCTTTGTTCCCTTATCAAAACATTGCATTAACAATTTATTTAAGGTAAAAGTAAAATAAATATTAGTTATACTGACAACTTTTTGAAGGCAAATGAATTAGTCTAAATTCAAATAAGTACAGTCCAGGTAAATTAAATAAGATTTTATGCATACATGTAAATACAGCTATATCATATTCTCAGTAAAGCAATAGTGGCAAGGTTTAATAGAATTGTAGTGTTTGTCAAGTGAAAAAGAGATATATTGCTCTCAAAGTGTCACTACAATTTCAACTTTATCTGCTCTTGTCTCATGTGAAATTTATGAGCCTTGGCTACGATGATGAATTTTCTTGATAAGTCTCCAACAGAGTCAGCATCTGCATCCTTCAAATGGCCTGGAATTTTTTGGATATAAAACAAAGCAGACTTGATACTGTAATAAGTCCAATAAAATGATAATACCACAAAAAGATGGCCAATGTATTATGAATAATCTGATTTCCAATTCAACCCAACTATTTTTTTGGTACTTATATGTACCGAGCACAGTGGGGAACTAGGATCTGGTTCCCCTGAATATGTATGGAGGAAAGCAGGCAAATAATCCACAAGTCAAATAAAACAAATGACATTAATGAGGTTCGATTTTAAAGAGGAGAGTGATTAATTTCCCCCGAGGCTATAACGAAAGGCATTCAACAGGAAGATACACTTGAGATGAGTCCTAAATACTTGTACTATTTCAGCAAATACAGTGGAGCTGAAATGTGTCCTTGGTGAAGGCTAAGTTGAACGGAGATGAGGAAGAGCTGGATGCAAAGGAGGTAAAGGGGAACGTGGTGATTCTGTTCACAGATCTGCTTCAGGTTTCCCTGCCTCTTGAATCCTAGCCTCCATAATCTTATTATTTCTCCTTTAGGATTTTCATACTTGCTGTTACCTCTGTTAGAAAATAACCTCTTTCTTTATTTCCCAGCCCTTCTCCCCTAACACTGTAACCCCAATTCCTCTTTCAGATCTCAGCTTAAGGGTCACTTTCTCAAAGAATCCATTCCTGAAACCTTCAACCATCATCATCATCTCATTGCCAATTAAGACTGCTTTTTGGCTGGGCTCGGTGGCTCAGCCTGTAATCCCAGCACTTTGGGAGGCCGAGATGAGTGAATTGCCTGAGCCCACGGGTTCGAGACCCGCCTGGGCAACTTGGCGAGACCTCATCTCTACAATAAATCAAAAAATTAGCCGGGTGTGGTAGCGCGTACCTGTAGTTCCAACTACTTGGAAGGCTGAGGCGGAAGGATTGCCTGAGCCCAGCAGGTCGAGGCTGCGGTGGCCGGGAGCGACCACTGCACTCCAGTCTGGGTGACAGAGTGAGACTCCAATTTAAAAAAAAAAAATAAAACAAGACTGCTTTTTGTCTTGTACACATGCATAGCATCTTACACCTTGCCTACATAATCTGTCTCACATAATGCTATAAATTGTTAGTGAAAATTTTGTTTAATATTTACCATAACCCACAGATGAAATGTTCTTGGCAGGTAGCAATCTTATCTCTCACGATGCACCCAACATGAAGAATTGTCCTTGGTACTTGGTAGGAATGCAGCATTTGTTCAACAGGTCTAAGTATCCAGCAGTTCCTTTAGTTTTACTTTGTGTAGGAATTTGTCACTTAAGTATAACATATTTTGGAAATGGTGGATTCTTTACGTATTTCATGTATAGCACAGGAGTCTACAAAACTTTTAAGCATTATAAACCCATTTAAGTTTTTTGTAGACTTAGTTGTTTTCTCCTGCGAAAGAAGAACCACTTCTCAAATAAAATGTATAACTCTGACAACTTTGTGTTTCCAGTCTGCAAACAGAAAGGAATTGAATATACACATTTGGTTTATGGCTAGTTTCAGATAAACCAAATGTGAATGCATCTTAAGATGTTAAGAAAATGAAATTCTGCTAAAGGACAGAGTGGAAAACAAATATAAAACTGCTGTAGAGGAGATAAATATGCTCTGGAATGTTTCTGGTTAATTTGAAAAGGACCCACATCAGTTAATATCTTTAAAAGCTACTGCTCAATATAGAAAAACAATTTAAAGGCAAAAGCATTATTTATATGCTGATTAATATTCTCTCTCTCACTTGCTCTCAGATTTTATTACGCCCATACTATCATTGACTTAAGGAGGTTTCTACAGATTCTCACTAGTAACATCCAAAATTTTCCATTTCAAACTTGGATATACTGCTTGCTATCCAAACAAGGAATAAGAAGCAGTGTTTTATGAGTTGAGGACTCTGTAGGGAAAAAAGAGCAGGGAATGGGGATATGGTCTATGCCCAGGGACGGGGAATATTGAAGCTGAATTCCTTCTGCTCCTTCCCCCTTCTCATGCTGTTCCACAGTTGTGCATAAAGATGTGAAATGACAGTACGTCCCTGATATCCTTCACGTCCATCCCATGTCAGGACAGCATGCATTCTCACTGATATATCTTTTTCTTTCTGCAGAAGTAGTGAGAAGTGACACATTTCATAAAAGTGCTATCATGGGAATAGTGAAAACACATACCTCTGGCCAGACATTTCTTAACTGAAAAACTGCCCAAAATATGTGGCTCTGAGACTTGTATTTGTATAATATTTCTTGTTAACGTAAATAAAATCTCTACCTTCCTTCTACTTGTTATGCAAATTATATTTGACTTGTAAAATTTTCTGTAAAGAATATGTGCCATTCTTTATTCACAAAGGCATACCATAAGATAATATTTGCTTTGAAAAATTTTTTGGTTCTTCCCTGTAAATCCCAAGTCCTAAAAAAAAAAATCAGTATGAAACTGTCATTTCACATAAAAATAATCTTAGTAATAAATATACAATTTGTTTTTTGTTTTCTTGTCTCATTTTAATGTTCACTTCATACTGAAAATAACATTTTAAAAATAATAATCTAAGCGCCTCAAACTCATCCAAGTCCGGATACAAGGACCAGAGTTCACATTTCCATTTTATCTCATTTTATCTCATTCACCATCCTGCCAATAAGCTGGATGAATTAAAATGAAAAGGTTTGGTAATGATAAATTGCCTTTAAGTAATTTCTGTTCTGGAGCACGTTTTATACCTGGAGTGAAATTCCAGCGGGGGAAAAGGAGGCTGATGGAGATGATAGCTCCTGGTCAGAAGGACTCAAAAAGAAAGACTTAGGTAGAAAAGAGAGAATTAAAACAGGGTGAGAATAGCGAAGGGAGGGAATAGAAATGCCCCCTTCTCCTAAATTTCTTTGTCAAGATCCCCAAGTTATATGCTGTTACTCTTTAGTAAGTAGAAGGAAATTAACCAACTGACTTGGCACGGGAGGAGGCTATATTTTAGAAGCAGCTGTCAAGCATTTCTGTGAGCTCAACCTTGTTCATTGGGGGTAACAAATGAACCGGAGTGTCTCCAGGCAATAGTGTCAGGGATATATTGTATGTGGCAAAGGCTCCCCAGATGCACGTCTCCATTCACATTTCCACAGGAGACTGGAAGAGGAATAGTCAGCCCAGCCAGCTGGCGTTGGCTGACTTCAATACCACCTCATGAAAACTTTAACTGTTTTTATTATTATTGGAAATGGATGCAGGAAATTCAAATGGAAGGCAACAATTCAATAAAACCTTTCCAATGTCTTCTCCACAGTACTTACAATACAACCCCAGCCTCCTGCAATAGCGGACAGCGCAGTCCTGCATGATTGAGGCTCTACCTCTCTCTCTCAACATGTATTGCTCTCCTCAATATGTTAGAATCCCACCTGTCTTTGTCTTCCTCAAAACATGACAAGGTTGTTCCTGTAAATTGTATTCATCAATTCACCATTTTTAGAAAGCTCTTCTCTCAGATTTTGGAAAGGCTGTCTTCTTTGTGATTCAGGCTAAAGTTCAAATATCACCTAATATTTAAGTCATCCGCAACTACCTGCCCCCTCTAAACTACTAACTTGTGATATAGCAACTTGTTTTATATTTTCTTCACTGCCATTTTCATTGTCTGAAATGCTTTGCTTATGGATTTTGTTACCTGTTCATTTTCTTTCTTTTCCATTCTTACAAGAATGGAAACCTCTTGAAGACAGACAAATGCATCACTAACGATACAGAGTCAGGGAAACTAAGGACTACT
Source organism: Carlito syrichta (assembly GCF_000164805.1). Taxonomy (NCBI): domain Eukaryota; kingdom Metazoa; phylum Chordata; class Mammalia; order Primates; family Tarsiidae; genus Carlito; species Carlito syrichta. Next base: position 614,258 of record NW_007249966.1, on the reverse strand, counting down.
GAGGAGATATGACACCAGAACTAAGTAACAGAGAATTTTTTTGGTGTACAAAGTTCACTCTATTCATTAAGGTGGCCTAAATATAGTAAAACAAAAACAAAGACAAAGCAATAGGCAATAAAAAGAAAAAAAAAATTTGATTCAAATCCCGGTTTTACCACTTATCTCAGTAACCTTAAGCTTCTCTTAAAATGGAAATGATAAGATGGAACACATTGGATTTTTAAACAGTCCACATAACTCCCCTAGCATTGTAACTGCCTCTCAATATTTCCTTACAATTTGGTAGGTATACAGTTATCTGTTAAGTAGAAAATTACTTCCACCTCTTCTTTGCTGTTCTGGAGCAATTTTTATACCTGGAGTGTAATTCCAGCTTAAGCACACTTACCCTTGCTCTTTAGGATAGCATACTCATCCTCTCTAGGACCAGAACCAACCAGGAATGGGTGCAGGATCTAGGTCTGGCTAATATGTGTTTCCCACTGCCTAGTCAGGTTCTTTGCTGGAGCTCTAGGAAAGGGGGAAGGTCAGTACCTTCTCTTCTGAGAATGTAACCATGGTCTGTAGTAAACATCTTTACCCAAATGTGAAATGACTATGCCTGAAAAGGAAGCCCACACAGGGGAAAGAAGTGCCAACAGATGGAAAGAGAAATGGTATCTTGAAGACCTATTACCCTCTGCATCCCCTGGACTGAGCTGTGCCTGAAGCAGCCACAACCCCAGGTTATCGCTGTTACATAAGCTGACACAGTATTTTGCTTACACCAGTTTGAGTTTGGGTTCTGAAATTTGTAATCTAAAGAAAGATTATTCTTTATTGAATAAAACAATAAAGAATGTATTTGTTGTAAGGCTAAGAGGAAAAAGGACTTTTCTAAGATCCAATTAGTCAATAAACAAATTAATGTCCAGAATGAAATGGTTTCCACCAAAGGTGGATAAAAGGCATAAGGGATATGATGAAAGGCTGACACCTTCGGTTTCTTTTCTTTTATGAGTCAAGGTCTCACTCTGTTGCCCAAACTGGAGTGCAGTGGCACCATCACGGCTCACTGCAGCCTCAACCTCCTGGGCTTAGGTGATCCCATCTACCTCATCCTCCTTGGGACTACAGGCATGTGCCACCATGCCTGGCTCATTTTTTGACTTTCGGTGGAGACAAGATCTCGCTATGTTGTCTAGGCTGGTCTTGAACTCCTGGTTCAAGCAGTCCTCCTCAGCCTCCCAAGGGGCTGGGATTACAGGTGTGGGCCACTGTGCCCAGCAAAGTTATTTTTTAACACAAGTAGTAAGAGACACTGTAAAGAAATGGTCAGTGTCACCTGTGGCCCTGAAAACTAACAGTGGATTGTCCAAGAGCAATTTAGGAGTATTTGTGGTTACAGAGCGGAGTAATAGAAAAAATTAAGGAAGAAATTACTACCTTATCCAAGAAATAAACAGGAAGAGAAGACATTATTGAAAGTAAAGAGAAAGATCACTGTCTTCCTGTGCAAAGGAAATCTAATATATAGCAAGGAGGATCTATAGGAGGTAATCATTAACAAAAGCACCTAATTTGTACTGAGAAGTCTGTGATTTTAAAAATGCTTTCTCCAATAAAGATATATTAACATGTTTCTTATGAGAGCAGGGTATCATGTAATTAACATGGATGGTGTTTTCTTAATATAGCATCATAGCTAAACATCTTGCCAGTTATCTGTCATATATAAGTGTATATTATATATATATTTTAAATACCCCCCAGGAGTTATATGGTTGGCTACATCCCCACTTTCCTCTGCTAGATATACTTGAATACTTGAATGCAACTAAACAGACATCTATGGAGAGCTTCTTAGGCAAAACACTTTGACAAAGACAACGTAATCAAGATAAACATTGTTCTCATCTCAAAAACCTTACACAAGAATGAAAAGATGAGAAATCTGTACACATACTGTATTATCATGGAGAAAAACTGAATTGTATAATAACCATAAATACAGTAAAATGAAAGACTAGTACAGTGATCTGAAATTCACTTGGGCCAAGAACAGTGGTTCTGATATCTGGATGTGCTTAAGAATTGCCCAGCATCTTGTCAAAACACAGACTGCTGGGCATCTCCAAGAGCTTTTAGCAAGTTCACAGATGATACTGATGCTGCTGGTCTGGGGAATCATATTTTGAGAACTACTCTAAATCGAGGGAATTGGTTTTCAATTTGGGCTGCACAGTAGAAGCTACGAGGAAGCTTCTAAAAACTCTAGTGCCCAGTTTTACTCCAGGCCAATAATTAAAAAAAAAAAATGTAGGAAGAGGACTATATTAGAACTAAATATTGAATCATAACAAGAGAAGTTTTATAAACAGTTGGAGACAGAGGAAGCAGATGCGAAGTGAAGGGTGAAAAGTGATGGAAGAGGATGAGTACCACATATGATTAGAAACAAGGAGAACACAGCACTGCTAATGCATCTGTAGAGGAAAACAACCTTGGTTCAAGTCATGAAAGATCTTGATGCCTATGCTAAGGAGTCCATGACTTTTGCGGGGAGGGGTAGAAGGTGGGTGGAAGACATTACCTAAGTGCTTTGAGCAAAAGAGTGACATAGTGAGACCTGTGGTTTAAAGTTATTATCTGGGAGCAAAGTCCTGAGTAGATTAAAACAACTCAGGTACTTCCTGACAAAGAAATTAGTCAAATTGCTATAGCAATGGTCCAAACCCATTTTCTCAAACTGGAGTCTAGAATTGTACCCTCAGAGCTACATGTTTTCTACAAATGCTTTAATTTTGTATTTTTATTTAAAGGCTAACCTAAAAATATATTTTGTCAGTTATGAAGGCAAAATTTATCTTTTGTGACATGAGTTGTCAGTTGAAAGATTTTTACCAGATTGGAATTAAGCTTCTCAAATCAGTGTTTGTTAGCCAGTGGACATACTTTTTAAAAATTCAAGATTAACTTCTGTCCCCCTTTTGTACCTTTAAAAACTCACTTGCTCAGGGCAATTTGAATATATGCTCCCAGGCTACAATCCTCAAGCTTGGCCCAAATAAACTCTCTACTGATATTAATTTTGCCTTAACTTCTTTTTAAGTGGACATATCTGGTGTAAGTTGGCAAGATTCGCAGTGACACCTCCAGACCACCTGGAGTTTCTCTATGAAAACGACACTTCCCGCATCTTTGGGAGGCTGAGGTGAGTGGATTGTCTGAGCCCGCAGGTTCGAGACCCACCCGGGCAACTTGGCGAGACCTCATCTCTACAATAAATAAAAAATCAGCTGGGCATGGTAGCGCGCGCCTGTAATTCCAGCTACTTGGAAGGCTGAGGCGGAAGGATCGCCGGAGTTCAGCAGTTCGAGGCTGCGGTGGCCGGGAGCGGCCACTGCACTCCAATCTGGGCGACAGAGTGAGACTCCAACTCAAAAAAAAAAGAAAACGACTCTTGAGACCAGCACAAACATTCCATCTTCAGAAGTCTCACTGTTTCCAGTGAGGTCTCCTAAATTTGGACTTCTTTGATTGAAGGTCTAGACTTTATTTGGGCTATTTTTCAAACCCTCTAAGAGTGGGCTGGGTATAGTGGCTCAAGCCTATAATCCCAGCACTTTGGGAGGCTGAGGCAAGGGGATTGCCTGAGCCCGCGGCAACTTGGCAAGACCTCATCTCTACAATAGATCAAAAAATTAGTGACTGTGGTAGCAGGTGCCTGTAGTTCCAGCTACTTGGAAGGCAGAGGCAGATGAATCGCTGGAGCCCAGCAGGTCGACACTGGGGGTGACCGTGAGCGTACCACTGCATTCCAGCCTGGGCAACGAAGTAAGACTCCAACATGGGGCGGGGGAGAATGAGGGCTATGGTCTATGTCTTTGGACAGTTGATTTGGGTAAAGTATTCTGCAAACAACTGCTTTTTATCCACCTGTCTCAGGATGGGGAGAGTTTGTGTCAAAGCTTTTCTGCCCCTGTCTTACAGCCAGGGTTCAGGTCAAAAGACTGAATCTGGTCAGGCAGCTGTGGTCTTGTTTTACATAGCAATGCTTAAATTGCAGCAGCTTTCCTATTCTTGAAATTCAAGCTTGATTTTTCATTTATGACCAATTCCTATTAAACACCAGCTGGAGTTATATATAACATTATAGGGCATCCTCTTGTAAATATCTAGTAAAGTAGAACCAACTAACTCAGGATGGTCATAAGCAACAATGATTTTTAAAAAGGGGGGTATTTTTAAGAAGTAACTAAAATAATTTATTTGTGTGCACTATTAGAAAAAGTGGGTTTTAGATCCAGACAAATTAAATACGAGACTTACTTCCAATGGCACCTAAAAAGCTTCTGAGAGAAATTCTGAGAAAATTGCCTCTATTCAGGAGGTAAACAAAAGATATCAATCACCACTACCTGAGGAAATCTCCCAAGTCTTTGACCCTTTCTTTCTAAACCCCTATTGTGGCAGTCCTGGAGTTACTAGGAATCCCTTCTTGGTCTGGAGGCAGCCTGATTCTTGAACTCTTCTCTGCACAATTAAAAAGACCACCCAATGAATAAGATGGGTCTCCAAAATACAACTTTGTTGCTTAGCTGACAATTGCTTAGGACAATAAAACAGGTCATTAAAAGATAATAGTCTAAAAAGGGAAAATGAACAACAACAACAAAAAAAACTGCAGATGCAATAATTTCTTTTTTTTCTAAACCAGGATTAATGACTCATACTTGTTAAAATGCTAACATTCAGGAAATTAGCTGAGCAATATTCCAGCTGAGATCAGAACAAGTGAAATCTTTTAAATTCTCAAATTGCCTTTTTTTGTATCTCCTGCAAGATTTACCAAAAAAAAAAAAAAAAAGGAAGAAGAAGAAAACAGCACTCCACTCTGTGGTGTAGTGGCTACGAATCAGTGCTTCCAAGGCCATGGCCTGGGTTTGATTCTTGGTCAGGGGACCAGGTTTGATATTTTTGATATTGTGATATTTTGGTTTGATATTTGCATGACTTTTGACTTTCGGAAAACTGCTTTCCCATCTGGGAAGGTACCTTTAGTTAAAAAAAAAAAAAAAAAAGATTCAAAAGTCAGAATATCAGCTGTTTGTCCTGGCTAAAATCAGTGAAGATATTTGAAAGGATGTTTTTTAAAAAGAGCTCTATGGTCAGTAGTTAGTTTAAATTAAAACCGGATATTAAAACTATACACACACACACACGAATTTCTTTTCAAGCTTTTCTGTTTTTTTCTCTTTGGATCTTGTTTGGAATATATATATATTTATATAGAGATTTAAAATACATATATATATTTTAGAAGACGGAAATCATTTTTTAATTATGTGCTTGTTCCCTGTTTGCATTGTTTCTTCAGAATTGTTTTCCCAGTTCTACTCCTCACTAATTTTTCTCCTTCTTGTTCTTCTTTTTTTTTTTTTTTGCTGTCTTTAGTACCCCATAAAAGGAACGGGGGGGGGGAGGGGCATCTAATGTATCAGATTCATTAGGAACATAGAAAAAAGCACCACTGACCCCTTTTTGTCTTTCTGTGAAGTTTAAAGAGTCCTGGACAGATTCCTCTCAAGTCTAGAACTCTGCTCTCTTGTATTGCTTTACCATATTCTTTTCGGCTTCTGGAGGTGCCAGGGATGATTGTGTACTGTGAAAGAGAACTTGACTGTGACATGTGTGATGACTCAGGAGTCACTGGCACAGCTCCAGTTTTGGTGGTGGCTAAGGGCAATTACTGACAGTAAATGGACATTACTACAGGGGGCTACTCGTTACTTTGCAGATCTAAATAAAAAAAAAGATATGATTTAAACACTTAGAGAAGTCTTTGTAGCAAAGCACACTGTGGAAGCACTGCTCAGCCTGGTCTCATGGCATTTCCCTCTTTTTGAGGATTCAGGATTCAGTAAAAAGGTAGAATCCTTAATCTCAAAAAATCTAAATGCTCTGCCTTCCAACAGCAACTATTATTCACATATTTAAATTATTAGGCCCTAAAACCTGCAAATGCTTTGCTGGCCCTATTCCTTAATGGGTTCCACCTTGAGTTCAGTGGTCTAGTTGGAAACAGAGATTAAACTAAAAACTATTTATTTAAATGAAATTGATCTCCTTATAAAATCCTATAATATATTCCTATTCTTTTGTGTCACCTTAACGTTCATTTTTAATCTTGCTCTAGCACACCCCAATTTCCTCTTTTAAAATCTTAAATTCTATATCTATCCTTGAGGTGTAAATTTGCCACCCCTATCCCTAAAACTCAGTAAAGACTTCAGCCATGTGAGATAAACTTTAACTTTTTCCATTCACAAAGGCACAGTTTGAATCCAATTGTTATTTTAAACTAGTGAGTTTTACCTAACTCATGGCTAAAGTTTTGTGGGTTTTTTTGAGTTGGAGTCTCACTCTGTCACCCAGACTGGAGTGCAGTGGCTGCTCCCGGCCACTGCAGCCTCGACCTGCTGGGCTCTGGCGATCCTTCCGCCTCAGCCTTCTTAGCCGGAATTACAGGCATGCGCTACCATGCCCGGCTGATTTTTTGATTTATTGTAGAGATGAGGTCTCTCCAAGTTGCCCAGGCGGGTCTCGAACTCGTGGGCTCAGGCAATCCACTCACCTCAGCCTCCCAAAGCGTGGGATCACAGGCTGAGCCACCGAGCCCAGCTATGGCTAAACTTTTAAAACTAATGCTGTAAGATCTTTAGGTCTGTCTATTTTATTATGTATATATGTGTACATACTTCTGTTGTATACTGTCTGTGTGACACCAAATTGGCTTATAAATAAAGGAGCACTTATGAATTAAATAACCCAAATGCTTTACAAGATCATTATGACTCTAGTAATCTTTGGTAAATCAAGATATTTTTTAAATTGTTGGTAAAATAGAATCGTCTTCCTAATTCAATGTAGACATTTTTGCTTGGGTCTATTGGAAGACAGGTTTATACTGTCTCTGCTAGATGTTATAGGGTCATAAAACGGTTGCTTTTATGATATTTTAATACTTGCTTAATTTTTCTGTGAGCTTATGTATTTAGATCTGAGCCTGCAGATCCTGGGATCTGAACAAGTGGCTATGGTGAGGCCTAGGAATAAGTCCTCAGAGCTGAACATGGTCCCTTCCTTCCCAGCACGGGTCTGCCTTCTGGCCATAAGGGAGGAGTCAGATCCTACAGGCATTGTCTTCACAACTCTATCCTCTGTCCTGAGCTCTCTACTTGGTGTATAAATTCAGAACTCCAATGGGCCCTGTTCATCATAGCTATCTTTGGGCTCCATGTCGATACTCAGGACCCAAAACAACTATGGAAGACACGGGGAAAGTACCGTGTCGTAGTTTCAAAATTATTTTCAGTAATTTAAAAGTCTTAAGGTCATGTCTGGTTAAATTAAATAGATAATCATAAAATATGTGAATCATTTCTAAGTGAAAATATTGACATGTTAGTTGCTAAACATGTTTAAGTTTGTACATTCCAACATCATATATTTGAATGGTATAGAAAGGCTAAATACATTTAGATGTTAGTAAACAAAAATTAAAAAATTATCTTTCTAAGATAAAAATAAAATAGCTTTCATCTACAAATACTAGTATAAATCAGTTTAAAAACACTGACCTCCTAGGTATTGTCCACTGGAAATTAGGGTTACTAAGAGTTAAAATTGTAATTATTATTACTAGATATAAAAAAATTAAGTTAAAATTACTAGATATAAAAGAAAAGCATCTATATGTGGAGTGTATAAAGAAAGATATAAAGAAAGTTAAAAAGAAATCGTAATTTTTCTTTTATTTAAGAGAGAATTTTGTGTACTCAAAATGATAAGGGGGATAGGAAAGAAAATTTTTGGACTGAACTGAAGGTTTAAGCAAGTTGTAGAAAATTTGTGGAAGAGTGATCTTGTTACAGGAATTTTGTGTGTGATCGAGTTGTTTAAGTTAAAAGGAGATTATTTAGTTTCCCCAATAGTTGAACATTAATATCAAAAATCACATACATGCAGGGGCAGAGTTTGGAACCCTGTGTCAGAATAATAGGGTTTTCTTGGAATGTCGATCTTCTCTTTAATAGAAAATTGTAAGAAATGATAAAAGGTTTATGGAACACTTATCTTGTATAGTCATAGACGATTGAGATTGGATAGACTTGTTTATAAGTTTTTATTAATATTAGCTTTAGCATTAATAAAATACTGATGCAAAGATAGAATTTGTTATTCTCTTTGAATAAGAGTTTTCTGCAATACTAATAAGAGATAATAGATTTTTGTTTACCTTTTCAGTAAACTGCCAAAAAAAGGGGGGGAGTGGGAGGAAAAGATAGATTCTGTTGGTCTCATGCTATCTTTGTTAGGTCTTTTGATTGTTTCGGAAACTAAATTTCCTCTCTATCAAAGAGTAAAGGTTTTTGCTTTTGGAAGTGTTTAAATTATCATTTTGGCTAAATAAATATTATTTTATAGTAACTTGTGATCGTCTTTCAAACAAGTATTTTAAACCTTAAATATTTAACATACTTCCCCAATTCAAATCTCAAATTCTAGAATTGTCTTTTCCAAAAGTAACCCCTGAAAGTCCATAAGAGGCAAATTAGACTTATTTGAAGGCTTAAAAATATAGGGGAAGCATTGTCATTTAAAAAATGGTGTTTTATTTCTTGGATTATATTTCTGTAAATGTGTCAGTAATATGTGTTCAAAAATTATATGAGATTCCTAAAATTATGATGTTTTGTTATATGTTATCAGTAATAATTATGATTAGATTATTGAAGGCCACAGAGATAGCTAAATTTCCTTTTCAATTATGTCTTAATGACCATTTTAAGTCATTCCCACAGTTAATTACGTAATTCTCATGAATTTTCCAAAAGCTCTTTACATGCAAGTAAAATCCTAGTGTTGTGTCTTTACAGAGGTTCATGCCAAGGATGGAAAGGGCTGACAAATTCTCTTGAATGCAGTTATCTGTATCTGATTACTTTGGAGATCATGCCATTAGACTAGGAAAAAAACTTTCAGGATTCTAATTAAAAAGTTGAGATGTTCATAAGGATTGCTAACCCAATATTAAGTAAAATAAGAATTAATTACATGGGACTAAACTAACAGAGGAGGTAAGTAAATTTTTATGATTTCTTTGTTTGAAACATTGCTGAGTCTTACTATGTTTTGTTTTCCAGAGTCAAGAACACTTCTATTTTCTTTTTGAGCCATTTGAGCTTATAGCAATTGGATAAAGTATACTTTGTGAGTAAAACAGAAACATTTGCCATTCTCTCTATCCGATTTCTCCAAAATTTGGAATTATTCATGAGTATTCTTAGTTTATGGCAATATAGTTGTTTGCATAAGTTCAGTAAGACTATGTTTTATTTTGTAACAGTACACAATTAGATACACTGGTTATTTTACCAAGGCTTTGACTGGAATGGCATATTTTCAGATATGACCCGACGGCTATGAGAAATTGAGGTTGACTTTTAAAAGCCTCTGGGAAAGATTGGCCTGTTCCTTGTCTACTTGATTCCCTTACAAGGCTTCTGTCTTTGTGAAGTAAAGAATGTCACTTTCTGACAGGCCCAAGAATCTCAAGTTATTTTGGGACCTCAAGAAGAGAGGAATCCACCCGATACACACAGGTCTTGTAGGCAGTCTGATGGCAAATCTTCAGCTTGGAAAGCCTTGAGGCTTTTAAAAGTCTAATCTGAGATTCCTTATGAAAGTTGCAGCAAAGCCAACCTAAAAGACTCTAAACAGCCATTCACTATTTTTGTTGAACTTTATCCAAATAAACAGGTCAACTGTAATTATACTAAAACTTATTTTACACATAAATTTGTCCTATTAAAATTTGGTAGAAATGGAGAACTAGAGAAAAAAGTTCTGTTTCAGAAGAAAACTACAGTACTCTTGTTATTAGATTCTAGCCTAGCCATTGTTTTTGAGTTTTATTATTTGCCTACAATTTGGACTAAATCATGAATTACTTCCTGGTTATAAGAAGTCTCTACAAGCCGGGCTCGGTGGCTCAGCCTGTAATCCCGCGCCTTTGGGAGGCTGAGGTGAGTGGATTGCCTGAGCCCGCGGGTTCGAGACCCGCCTGGGCAGCGAGACCTCATCTCTACAATAAATCAAAAAATCAGCAGGGCATGGTAATGCATGCCTGTAATTCCGGCTACCTGGAAGGCTGAGGCGGAAGGATCACCGGAGCCCAGCAGGCCGAGGCTGTGGTGGCCGGGAGCGGCCACTGCACTCCAGTCTGGGTGACAGAGTGAGACTCCAACTCAAAAAAAAAAAAAAAAAGAAGTCTCTACAGAAGAACCTGAATTTAATTTTCTTCATGATGTTTTTAGTTGGCTCCCCAGTGGAATCGATTTTTTATGTGTTCTGGCACATATATCTTATTTTTTGTTATAATTCTTAAAAGACATAACATGGAGTCAATATACCCAATGAGCAGTCATTTTAACACTGCTTTGTTCTGTCATGTTTTTCTAGCAGTTCACTTAAATTTACCCGCTAATCACTAGTCAAGGACAAAACCAGTTAGTTTCTCAAAGGTTGCTATTGATAATTGCTTTACAACCCCCTCCCCAACTTGTTTTGCTTGTCAACAAGTTAACCTAATCAGCCCTTCATGACCTTCATGGCAGACCCTATCAACATGGCAACAGTCATGTGACTAACCCACCCATCTACCCGCTGTCCATCACCTGACATCAGTACCTGTGCTTACCTGCCCTCCTTGATGATGTGTAGCAGACGACCACCCAATCACCTTAATGACCTGCTCCCATCAAAGGGAAGGATTAAAAGGAATTCAACTTCAAACAGCAGTTGCCATTGTTTGTTAAACTCTGGTGGGTCCACGTGGCTCTTTGAGCCATAGCCACCATGTTTCCTAGCCTTGGCCCTCTCCCCTACCTTGGGGAGGTGAATCTTTTCTCTCTCTCTCTAATTTACTTCCCAAATAAACTTTATTTTCTTTCCTAACTTCTGTGTAAGTCTTTGCATCTTTCTTGCATCACTGGATCACACACCTCCCCCCCACCCCTCGTCAGGACTGACCTAACATTTTGGAGGCCTGCTAGGATTTTTTTTAACCTAACAATTCTTATGTGCATTATATTTCCATATATCTTTCATTGTTTTACTTCTTCTGAGAAAACTATATCTGTGGTATTCTGAAGACTAGGTATGACTCAACAAGCGACAGTAGTCATAGATCAATGCATTTCATAAAACTACCTAGGAATGAACCTTCCCAGTGAGAAGGGGAGGGTAATGAATTTGACACACATATTTTGATCATCCATACTTTTAAGAAGAAAGATTTTTTCATCAATAGGGGGAAACGAGAAAATAACTTTTATCTGACAAATGTAAGTCTTTTTGATTATCACGCCCAGAGAGACATTAAAATGAGACAGCAATCATATTCTACTATCCCCTTTCAGTTATGTATTTAATCTCTTGACATTGCTTGCTATTGCCACAAGTAGCTATAAGTCAACCTAATAATGCCACACCAGACACTATAACCAACACTCTATAGCTTAATATATAGCCAATCACTAATCAATGCTATTTCTGTAAACCAATCTGAATTCTTGACAAACAACTTTATAACAGCCAACTCCCTGTCCCCCTTTTTCTGGCCTTTAAAAATCCACTTGTAACTGCTGCTAACTGAAGTGTACATTCAGAGCAACTTAAATCTATGCTCCTGGATTGTAATCCTCAAGGCTGGCCTAAGTAAATTCTCTACTTATATTAATTTTGCCTCAGCTTCTTCCTTTTAGGTCTACCGGGGAAAAAAAGTCAAAATAGTGTTTTTGAATTATAAATAGATCATTAAAATAAAGAAAAATTATTTTTTCTTTTAAAAATAAAAATAATTTTAAAAATTATTTTGTTAAGTAATTTTTGAAAGTGTCAACAAAGTAATTTATAAGGAGATACATATAACTAATACTTGTTGAAAATTACAGTTTCTGAATTATATGTTTTCCCTTCAATTACTTTGGTTAATTTTCCCTGCCATTTATCACTGTACTAGTAACATTACTGTTAGGGGGGAGTAAAATGCAAGTATTAAGATATATATTTGAAAGTACACATTTTTACAATACCAAGCACATGACCACTCATATCTTCTTTGTTGAACAAATACTTCTTTCAGAGTGGGTGGTGCCAGCTGCTTGATGGCACATGAATGAACCTATTTTACCCTTAATCCATAAACCCTCCTAGGGGATAACACTATAATATACATCAGTGATTTCTCTTCCTGGAAATGATCTCCTATATGTTTAACCTCTTCTTCAGAAATCAAAACATTAGCATAAAAATGTTGAAAATACTTTCCCTTAATTATTTTTATTTGGAGAAAGTATAGCCAATTAGAATATTTGAAATATTAATCCTAGATAGGAGGGCTTTATATCAAATAAATTATCATCATTAATAATCTAATATAATGAATATTGTCAAAATCTTATTCATGTGTTCCTGTCAAAATATGGAGACTTGTTTAACAAACAAAACCTTGGACTATTACATACCTGAGCTTCTGGTTGTACTGTTTGACCTTTTCCAACGAGGCTGCATTTATCTGGGCTTGAAATTCTTCCACGGAAACATTGTCTCTATAATAATATCCTTCCATGCTCTCCAGTGCTGTATAAATAAATAAATGTACTTTACGAGCAATTTTATTACTCAGTTTCTCCATATTTAGTATAATTTTATTGACTTTAGTAAATATGTCAAGTAGCTCCAAGTATGAACATTTATGCAAGAAATTGTATTTAGTCCAAAAATGAATGGAAACTGTTTCACTCTCAAAATAAATATCAAACATTTGGCAATTTTTCTGTCAAGCAGGCAAAGAAAATTTCTAATTTAAACTGTCCTCTATTTTTAAAACATTTTGTATATATTGTAGGAGACCACAATATGCCACCCGAAAATACAACTGTAGAAGACCAAAATTTACCACCCCAAAATATACCTCATTGGCATAAGGATTATTTTGATCTACTTATTTTGAGAAACCACACACAGACACAGGACAAACTCAGAAAACAGAGAAGTTACCCTCTCATAAAAAAATTTAAGTCTAAAAAGGCAATCTCTCCTTGTAAGAGTGTCCCCCTCCCTGTACTAGGAAGAGAAAACTAAATCATAAGAGACTCTTACATGCACAAAAACTAAACCCTTGTCTAAGGTGATTTTTGGTCACCTCCTTATAATCAGGCCTTCCCCAAATCCTTCTTCCTTTGTTTCATTTGACAGTGGTATTTGTAGCCTGAATTCATAGCTACCTTTTTTTAATGTACTCACTTTTCCCTGAGTATCTCCCATATATATATGAAGTATACATGTTATTAGACTTCAATTTGACTTTCTCTTGTTAATCAATCTTTGTTAAACACTATGAACTATGAAGGGAAGAGAGAAAATTATTTTTCCTCCCCTACAATGTTCTTTGTAAAGGTAAACTCAAACTTCATATATATTATACATATATATACACACATATACATTCTATACTGAGTGTTTATAAACATGTATGAAAGGCACCATTGCGCATTCACATATGTCAGAGTAAAAAAAAGAAATTGACACTCTTCTATATTCACATTCTCTTAAAGTTTCAATTAATGTAATAAATAAAAAGTATCGATGAAGTGAAATCTTAGAAAACCACCTCTATTCAAATGGTCAGCTTAGTTAAAAATGAATAAACATGCATGCAATATCACACTAATTTTAAATGTCTTTTGATTAATATAGATTTCCTTTTCAATAATATTTTGATGATATGTTTCTTTTTCCTTTAAATTTTATAAGGTGACATTTAAAAAATTTTGGAGAGGAGCTAAATCACAGAAAAGGGCCCAGAAATATATGATTTCCAATGCAAAGGTTGCCAACAACAGGGATGATAATGGGTCCAATGTGGAAAAGTAAATTATTTTTCCTTGAAATGCATTACCACTTATGAGCCTCAATTTTTTACAAACTATTTCAAAATTGATAAAAATTAATCTCATTTCAAAACTGTGAAATTCCATGGTTTCTAAACTAAATAATGAATTTTATTCAAATTGAGAAAAACTGTTATAGCCATTTTTGGAGCAAAAATAAGAAAGCGCTAGTTTTAGCTATGTATATACTCTAAACTAGGCAGAGTTATAAAGCACTGATGAGAATAATAAAATTTTAAAAGAGCATGGCTATATTTGAAATTTAAAAAAATAAAATATTAAATAAGTGGCTTATAACTGAGAAAAGCAACTATGGAAGATTAGACAGAAAGCACACTACATTTATATCAGTACAGAAAATCAAATCTGTGGGCTTCTTTCACAGATTTTTTTTTTTATTTGTTTATTCCTTATGCCTTCTGGGAAGAAGCCCAGGGAATTTTACCCTAAAATATGATACGTTAGTATAGTGATCATTTTAAATTAAAGGCCCTTGCAAATCAGCAGATAGTAGAAGAGGCTTGTTTTTGATATTCCCTTGTCTACCTTAAGACTGAACCTGCCAAGAACAGAATTGCCTTCCATCCCCTCCCTCAAATATATCCTAGGAAAGAAGACTGAGGAATGTAACCTCACCTAGAAGAACTTTTGCACAAGATAATATCTGTTTTTCTAGCTCATTCAAATTCCAACAAAATCATTTACAAGCTAATTTCTGTTTCCTGGGTCTATTAAGTCTAATAATTTTACTACCTCCTAATTCTCTGTCTCCCCTTCCCCAATGAAGAAGGGAATATAACATCTGGACCTCACTGGGTTATCAGGTAATCACTTTCCTGTGATTTTTTTCCCCTGTGCACATTAAATTTTGTAATTTTGCCTTTTTTCTTATTAATCTGCCTGCCGTAACTTCATTTTCAGCAAACCTTCACAGGGCAAAGGAGAAGCTTTCCCTCTTAGACCCTTTATCTGCATTCATTAGAATAGTTGTAACTGGCTTGGCAAACTTCTGGTCCTTAATACACACCAGAAATAAAAGTCTCCCTGATGAAACAACCCTTAAATACATGCCACGTTCACTTCTATTAACAAGCTGTTATTTGTGAAAAGCGAATATCCAAGATTCAGTCTATCAATACTCATACTTTAATGTGAATTACTCTTACTAGTTGGAAAGCTGATGAAAGTCTTTGCATTAGAGTAAAACTCCAGTTTCTGCTCCATAGTTACTGTGAGAATTTTGGACAAGTTAATTAATATCTGAGATCCTCAGGCTCTGCGTTTTTGACATGGAAAATAACAGTACCTACTAGTTATGGTTAATGAGAAAGAATTTAATTAAATAATAGTATTAAGTAGCCTATAACTATTCTTACTTATTGAATGAGTTTTATGTACTAGGCAACGTGCCATATGCCCTACAGATATCATCCAATTCAATTTCCATGAGCTATAGATACACATGAGTGTACTTAGCCAAACAGAAAGTCTGGGTAATGAAGAGAAAGGTCCATGCAAGGACACTTCAATCTGTGACTTAAAACCAGAAACACTAGCAAAACTCTGGAAGGAGCAACAGTGGAACTATAGGGCGAGGGGTAGTGGGAGGAACCACCTAGAATCTAATTTTTATAAAGGTCTCGATAGCTCAACTTTGGCCAGAATGGCCAGTCCTGTCCCAAAGCTTGGAACAATATAAGAACAATTATATAAACACAACTTAACATAATTTTAATAAATACTTCTATAATCCCCAAAATTGCCATTTTCATTACATTCTTGACAATATTTCCAAATTAACAAGGCAGTTAAAAATTCATAATTGCATACTTTTTTTTTAAATAGGAAAAGTGTCTAACAATTTTGCCAAAAATCTCAGCAAGAATTTTGTGGCACAAGTATAGGGTTATGGGGAATGAACCAAACAAGATGAGTTCTATATTTAAAAATGAAAATGCATATGACAAAGAAGAGTAAGGAAGACAACACTTCCTATTTTAGCTAAATAGCTTGTTTATTCTTATGCAAAAAGAAAACAGAACATTTTGCTAAATTAAATTTCTAATCTCAGTAAAAGCCAGTTAAATATATAATAATGTGTTAATTTCCAACCTTGGTCTTTTTAAAGCATTTTCTTGCCTAATTTCCTTAGGTCTTATCCATAAAATTACATAGTTCTCAAAAAAAATTGACATATTTTGTTAAATAAATACTTACATTTACTTAATAGCATTTAATTAAGAGCAGTATTTAAAATAAAACCTTAAGTTTGTTTCCTTGTTTTACTTCTACCACTTTTGAATTAAAGGAAGAAAAACACACATTCCATTAAATTTAGGTAAGTCAGCCAAAAAGGAAAACCTAAAGAATGTTTGAGAAAATTGAAGACTAAATTATTCTAAGACTGAAAGTTAACTGTATTTCCACTTACTCAAAATACATCTGAAGGTTTTCCCAGAAAGGAATTAATCAGGAAAAACACAGGATCTCTGAAGAATAATTTCCAGAATAGTGTCAATCAACTAACACTTGCTTTTGATAGCACACTTTATTTGTTAAATAAGATACCGCACAGGTACTGCTGTAATTCCCCAGAAATGGTCACAGTGGGACAGAATCCCTCAGTGAGGAAAGCAAGATTTGCCGATTTCATTAAGACCAACATATGGAAATGGCTGTGTGACATATAATAATGTGTTGTGTTTCTAAATGTCTCAAAACGCAGTCCCTTATGACAAGTGACTAAACCCGCAGTGAAATTGCTGACTTCTCAAAGTGTAGGCACATGTATGACAGACTGAGGTGATAGCAACTGTTGTAGCTGAGCGCTCCCAAGACCGAACAGAAATGTGAAGTCAAAAAATGGCTAAGATAATGACCACAGACATTCCTGTGGTGGGCCATAGAAACAGCAAAGAGACTGACTCTGGTCAAAATGCCTGCAGAAGCCCTACCCATCAGAGCTCTGAGGCTTCCTTTCCATGGGCCTCCAGAAGCTCTGCTGGGAGTAGAGCCCACCCCTTCCTCCCTTGCTGGTAGATGTTTTAAGGGAAATCCAGACTTGCCTGGCTCGTCAGTCAGTGTGCTGGTCTCTCCAGCTCCTTGACATGGTTCATACATCCTTCTCTCCTATTACTGCCTGTTTGTGAATACATTTGTGTGATTGTTTCTGTGTGAAAGCTTTGCAGTAACCCATATATTTGAAAGCATTTAATTGGCCACTGAGTCATCGTGAAACCTTTTGTCCTCAGGTGGGGGCCAATACAACTAGCTGACTCAAGCCTGACACGATACTGGGCTGCCTTTTAAAGAGAGGAGGGTTTACACATTCATATACAGATTCTTAATATTTGGAAATCTCAAGCCTGGGAACTGTTGCTTCTTTTTGAAAAAAGTTATATATTGCTTTAATTATAAATATCATATAAACCCAAAGAGAAAACAAAAAGTTTCATCTTTTAAACAACCTTAAGAGTTTTGGAGGAAAAAATACTCAAATGAAGGGCACTTAGAAAATGACAGTGTTTATAACAAAATGCTTCCTTTTGTTTAAAAGAGAAGGCAGTCAGCTTTCCAGGTGATTTTTTATTACTCTGTGAGCAAAGAAAAATACCTTGTAAAGAGATAAGAGTTAGGGATGTAGTTTTTATTGCTTTCTTTTTTTTTCAATAGGAGGTTTAAAAAAAATACCGGAGTGTGCTGATGGAAGAAAGACAAGCATCACATGTCCTGTTTGGTTTAAGGCAAATCACCCTCCAAAGACACAGAGAATAGGTACTTAACACTTTACAAGGAATAACGATCATATTCTATACATTTAAAATCAGAGATCTTTATGTGATGCCACATCCCTAAGAGGTAGAATACGTGGGGGTCAGAAACCAATGGTGGAAGCAGAAATGACTGTGCTTAATGTCTGCTGAGGGTTGACCTGAATCCACAAAAAGTTATGACAAAGTTGTACCCCCTGGTGCCTGCAAGTGTGACCTTATTTTGAAATATGGTCTTTGCAGATGTACTCAAACTAAAATGTGGTCCTACTGGATTAAGGGTAGGCCTCCAATAACTGGTGTCCCTAGAAGAAAAGGGAAATTTGGCTATGGAGACACAGACACACACAGAGGGAAAAAGGCCATACGAGAGTGAGGGCAGAGATTGTAACTATGCTGCCACAAACCAAGGAATGCCAAAGACTGCTGGCAGCCACCAGAAGCCCGCAGAGGCAGGGAAGGATTCTTCCTTAGAGCCTTTGGAAGGAGCATGACCTGACAACATTTTGATTTCAGACTTCTAGACTTCAGAGCTGTGATAAGATAAACTCTGTGGTTTTGAGCCACCCAGTTTGTGGTAATTTGTTATTGAAATCCTAGGAAACTAATAACATCAGTTCCAATGACACACTTGGGAAATGTGTGTTTCTCATCCCTGAAACTCTGGCTCCGTGGGTTTCCAACACACCAGCCAAGAAGAGCAGTCACCACCTTGGCAAGGCTAGTTGACCCTAATCAACCGAAGTATAGGGCTATTGTTATACAATGGGAGCAGGAAGAAATATGTTTGACACCCAGGCATCTACTGGGGTCCTTCTTAATACTCACTCACCCATATTTGATGGTAAATAAACAATCCTGATGTGAGAAGGGCATAGAGGACTTAGAGACCAGGGAGGGGTTCATTTCCCTTAGAAATGAAGGTCTTGACCATGCCACAGATTGACCACTGAGACCAGCAGTGGTTTAGGCTGAGTGAGACTAGTCTACAATAGACAGTAGAAGAAGAAAAATGGGAATTGACTGTAGCTCCAAGACCAGCTATAGCAGTGAGGGCTATAGTTTGTCCCTTTAGTTTTTCTCTTTAATTTTTCTCTCCTTACCCTATCTCTCTAGGAGGGATTAGCCCACTGAAGTTCTGGAAAAGCCTCTTTCTCTTACACAAAGACATGGGCCTGAGGGGTACAAAGACTACAGAGAATGCTCTAAGAGCTGGCCGCTCAGCACTCAGATCTCCCTTCAGAAATGATGGGTTCGTTGCCTAGCTGCATTGACTGCTACAGAAAACATCTATCAGTTGTTCATTCTCTAGCATGTTCAGCCTTTGCTGAAGAAAGCTCCCCCACCATGACCTAACGATGCAGAAACGTTCTGTATTGTTCTCAGTACCTTTGCCTCAGTTCCCCCAGAATCTAGGCATGTTGAACACTTGTGAAATGAGTTAGTCTAATTAAACAAAGATTAGCTAAATCAATTGTTTCATGATCCACACAAACTTGTAGTTTCTCACTTCTGGTGGACTCCAGAATCACCTGGAAAGCTTCTAAAATATCCTGGTTTTTGGCCCCTACCTTCCCGAGATTCTGTCTTAATAGATACAGTGTGGGGCAGAGCATGGGTATTTTCTAAAACCTTCCAAAATGATTAATTAACATGCAGTTAGTGTTGAAACCAATGGCAGAGACACAAAAATAAGTCAGTGGGGAGTGGGTAGAGGAAGTGATCCTGATTATTTATTCTCCTTGTACTCCCATTTTCAGCCAATTTATAGTTACTTGCTTTATCTCACCAAGGGCTCAGGGATCCCAACAGCTTCAATCCTCCGACCTGTAGGAAGCACTTATGAATATTACCTAGAAGATTGCTTTAGTGTGATCATCACATTACAACATTTTGGCTATGTTTTCCACTGACTTTCCTGTGTTACTTACCTTGAAAAACCTGTGTCGCTTTTGTCTGCCTAGATCCCTGTTCCCCTGCAGTTCTGGCCTTCAGAAATAATACATTCACCTCCAACTCTGCTCACTTCCAACCCTGAAATTCTTGATCTAATAACTAGTCCAATCTCTGCTGGATGCTCCAGCGGCCTTCCTTTCCCCAACACTCCATGGAAGCAAGAAAAATGGAAAGAAGGTGACACATTTGCTTCCTGTTCTACTCTCTCTATATGGTACACAGACAACTTTAGAAGGGTTGTCTTTAGAATACTTCCCAGGAAATCTTCAAATTAATCCAATTTTTCTATTTTTTATTTGCTATTAAAGAACAGTGTACACATATATACACAAAACTAAAATCCTTCAAGTAAACTTTCATCCCAGCAAGAGACTCCATTTGGAATCTCTTCTATTTACCACCAACTTCAATTACCAGATGGTAATCTCTACTCAAACTAGGTCTGAATTTCCTGTGCTACTCTCAGTCTGATTAATAATAAGAGCTACTAATTAGTCCTCTGGGAGTTTTATGAAGGCAGAGGAATGTCTGCATCCCTTTAAGTAAACAACCTTCTTCACTGACAGATTTTTAAAGAGACAGACTTTGCCATCTTCTTTTCCTATCTGTGACCTCAACTGCAGAAGTATTTTCACTGTTGTTTTTTTCAAATCATCTTTCATATTTTATTGCTGTAAGAACACCAAAACCTAAAGTTGATACTAGCTTTTATTTAAATTCCATTTTAAAAGCTACACTGTATTCACTGACATAACATAATTTAGAAGTTACTTTTAAATTGACTTTTGCCAAAATTATAAAATAGAGTTGCTTGCAAAATAATCTTTTTCCTATGTATACTGCTGCTGGGTATGATTTTTCAGCTATTTATGGCTCATATGTCACAAATGTAATTAATTTTTTTAAAAAAAGATACTTGGTGCCATCTGTCATCTCAGTAATGATTTCAAATACAAAATTTTTAAAATGAAAAAATCAAGGAAAAGAAAGGAAGAAATTTTAACAACTGTAAAATCTGGCTAAATTTTGTAAAAGTTAATATTCCAGACCACCAGCATCCTTTTCAGGCTCCTCCAACTATCTATCTCTATAATGGCTTTTAACATATTTTAGATAAAACGATTCCAACTCATCTCCAAAGATCTACTTTTGCTCATTTTATCTTTTTTTTCTTCATTTTCATGATGGAATCTTGTATTACCTACATTGACCCTAACTATAAATCACAGTCCTCCAAAGAGAAATGAAAATACCTTCTTATAACTCCTAAAATCATGAGACCTTCCTCTGTTAAAATGTATTCTTGACAATATGTTTGAGGTAATCAGTTTTTAAGCTATGGCAATTAAAGAAAGGGTAATCTTTTATTTTGATTTTTTTATCTATTTATTTATTTTTTCTTGTCACTGACTTGAAACTCAGTACCCATCTTTTAGAATCCAGAGTTTTAAAATACTATGCATGTGGCACAATGCAAAAGTTTCTCTTGGTAATGAATTTCAATTTCATATGCCTATCCATTCTATAGTTATATAGATAAATGGATTTTACTCCTCTACTCTTCTCATTTTTTATTAGAACATTAAAATTCCACAGCAAAACCAATACATTTCTTGAAGGCTCAAAAAAAGAAAAAACACAATTCCTTAGGGTATCATTCAGAGAAATTGATACAATCTTGTGATCATAGCATGTTTTTTTTGTTGTTGTTGTTGTGTTTTTAGGAGGTGAATACTAAACTAGAAGGCACTATACAATAATCTGGATTTTTCTAGGTAGCATTTTATTACTAAAGAAATAAAAAAGATTCAGGACCTTCCTTCAGAAACCTAGTTCACTGCAAGAATTTTCTTTGTCCTACTAATCTTAATTTCTTCTATGGCAGCTGTTGATGCTCATTATTTATTTGGGAAAAAAATTTACAAAGGAATACATATTTCCTGATCAAGAAAATTGACACAAAGAATTTTAAAAATCTCAATTTAACTGTCCAATGATATTGAAAACACTTAACATACATATTTGAAAGGCTATACATACATATATGACATAATTGAGGTTAAAATATAAATTCCTTTTTATAGTCCACATACAAATACTGTCAAAGTTTTTCTACCTCATAAAATATTTTAACCATGCAATTTTAATGGCTTTATCATAATTTAATTTATTTAAACAGCTTATTAACCCAATTTAATTTGTCTTTATTTATTTAAACCACTCATGTCTTTTTTCAATAAATTATGCTGTAATCTTATTTGATAAATATTTAAATCATACATGATTCTTTCCTTAAAAACATTCCCTGAAGTAAATATATTATCTAAATACTATGAAAAAATCTTCAAGTTAAAAAATCATGACTGTTAAAATTAAATTTATTTAGAATAAAGATAAAACAATTAAAGCATGTAATGCATTTTTAAGAAAACAGTTTACCTTGTGCGAAAATAACAGGATGAATTTTAAACCCTCCTCCATTTTTCAATCGTTGAGGCAGTTGTTCAAAATGATAACTATCAATATAGAAGTAAACTTTCAGAGCTTGCCGACTTCCTTCTGCTTGATATGTAAGAGGGACATCTAAAATGACATTTAATGTCTAAAGTAAGAATATGCTATATGGTATATTTGCTAACCTTTAAAAAGAATCCTGAGGATTACTAGAAACTAACATATTAAGAGTGCTCGTGTGTTTCAAGTTCAGGTGGACATACAGTGCTATTCAGTGAAAGAGAATTAAGTGAGCTTCTCATTAGCTAACGCAATGAATTTATAACTGTATTGTACATAAAATTCTATAATGGAAAACTGCATTGTACTTTGACATACCAGATGTCTCACTTAAATAATGAGGAGTTTAGCTACACATGGTTTTGATTCAAAGTCTCCCAAGGCAACTGCCTCATTCATATTTTAGTCAAAATGGGTCCTTGGAGTATACTTCTTAAGTAGTGTGCAAGAAACTCAGTACATAGCAACCATTATCAAAATTAGCACAGTTTCTGCAAGCTCCATTTCCCAAACACCAGATCCAAATTATATCAGCCTTTGTTGATGCCCTACAGTCATAAAAAATTATCTGTCCAAATTCTTGTAGCTATTTTTCAAAGTTACTAAATGTAATTACTTAAAAGCAAACAAAGAAAAAACAACTAACTTAAAAAGCTAAAATGTTGTAGGAGTATTTTACAATATAATCATAAATCCTCTCCATTTTATGATAGCTATCTATGACAAATATTTCTACCTTATGAGAATGCAAAGTCTTCCTAAGAAACTGAATAGTCACACTAACAAGTTAAAAATTAAGGTCAAACACAGTAGGCATTTAACACATGTTCTTGACTCAATATGTATTACTTCTAACTTGCTTCTTGAAATAAAATTGTGTATAAAAGTAGAGTTTAAGTGTCACTTATGATCACATATTTCAGGCTCCTTATTAAATCTATCTAATTAAATCTGTATGTCAATACAGGAGACAATTTATTAATATCTATGAGTCTTTTTTAAGCCATGTAAACTGCTTGTTTTATTTCTGCTACTACTTTTTTTAAAGGCAGACATGAAGGACTTGGTTTAGGAAAAAGAATAAGTAAGTTTCTCAGTCAAAGGATTGGAAATGAATAGCATTTTAATAATTGGGAAAAATCCTTTTTTTCTGGTTTCTAAAATAAAGAAAAAAGATGCATGAACACAAAAAATACAGATTTAAACATATTAAATATTTGTATCCTCTAGTTCCCCCTTTCATTCACTGTCTCATATATATATATATTTATTTATTTGTGTTAAATTCCACACCCTTATTCTTTGGCATCAATATAGTCGACCGCTGTGTTAACAAATAATGCTGTGGAAAGGAAAATGATACAACAGTTGGAGTCCAAAATTACAGAACTAATATAGAACAAATCAAGATGTTATATTAGGGATTAAAAAACTAAAACTTACTGAAAGTTTCCAAGTATATTAGTTTAAAATGAAGTTAAAACCAAGAGCACTATAAAAAAGAATGGGGAGAGTTTCCCCCAAAGTATTTGTTGCACCTGTAGAAGTACATAATAACTCTTATTAAAATAGATTTAAAAAAATACTCAACAAAATGTTAGCAAATCAAATCTAACAGTGTATAAAATGAATTGTATATCACAACCAAGTAGGATTTATCCCAGGTATGCAAGGCTGGTTTAACAATCAAAAAGTAATTAATGTAATCCAGCATATCAGCAGACTAAAAAAGTAAAATCACATGGCCATATCAATAGACTCAGAAAAATTACTTGACAAAAATCCAAAACTTATTCACAATAAAAACTCTCTGTAAACTAGGAATACAGGGAATGTTCTCAACTTGATAAGGAATATCTACAAACCTATAGCTAACATCATATTTAATTTCATGGTAGGAACTAGAAGTTTTCCCACTAACATTAGGCACAGGCAAGGATGTCCCCTCTCATCATTCCTTTTAAATATCACACTGGAAGCTTTAGGCAATGCAATATAACAAGACAAGAATATAAAAAGTATAAAGATTGGGAAGGAAAAAAAATTCAACAAAAAAACTCCTGGAACCAGTGGGCAATTATAGTCAGGTTGCAGGATAGAGGTTAATATACAAAAGTCTATTGCTTTCCTATAAACCAGCAATGAACAATTAAAATTTGAAATTAAAAACATAAAACTGCTTACATTAGCACCCCCTCAAAATAAAATACTTAGGTATAACTCTAATAAAATATGCATAAAAGTCATTTGAGGAAAACTACAAAACTGAAGAAATTTTTTAAAAAATAACTAAATAAATGGAGAGATATCCATGTTCATGGATAGGAAGACTCAATATTGTCAAGATGTCATTTTTTCCCCAGCTTGTTCTATAGCATCAGTGAAATACTAATCAAAATCCCAACAGGATATTTCTTAAGTTTATATGGAGAGGCGAAAGACTCAGAATAGTCAACACAACATTGCAGAAGAAAAACAGAGTTGGAAGACTGACACTACCTGATTTCAAGACTTACTAAAAAGCTTCAGTAATCAAGAGAGTATGGTACTGGCCAAAGAGTAGACAAATAGATCAATGGAAGAGAATAGAGAGCTCAAAAGTAGTCCAGCATAAATATAGTCAATTGATCTTTGACAAATGAAGCAAAGAAAGTCTTTTCAACAAATGTTTCTGGAACAAAAACATGAATCTAGACATTGACTTGACACTCTTTATAAAATTAACTCAAAATGAATTATAGACCTAAACATAAAATGTAAAAATATCCAACTCCTGGAAGATAACATAAGAGAAGACCTAGATGACCTTGGATATGGTGATGACTTTTAAAATATAACTCCAAAGGTACAATCCATGAAATAAGTACCTAATAAGCTAGACTTCATCAAATTTAAAACTTCTACTCGGTGCATGACAATATCAAGAGAATGAGAAAACAAGCCACAGAAAATATTTGCAAAAGATACATCTGATAAAGGACTGTTATCCAAAATACACAAATAACTCTTACAACTCAACAATAAGAAGACGAACAACCCAATTTAAAAAGGGGACAAAGACCTCAATGGATACCTCAGCAAAGAAGATATACAGATGGTAAACAATATATGAAAAGACACTCTATATTATTTGTCATCAGGGAAATGCAAATTAAAACAATACTGAAATATGACTATATACCTATTAGAATGACCAAAATCTAAAACACTGACAGCTCAAAATGCTGACAAGTAACAGGAATATTCATTCATTTCTGGAGAGAAAAATGCAGATTTTCCACAAAATAAATTTTGTTGTAATCAGTCTAATCATTTTGCAGTTTACTCCTCCTTCACTAATTATATAATACAACATGGGAAGTAACTTATTCTTTCCTTATCACTGAAATAATCAAATTGCCCAGTTGTTCCTTTTTATTTCTCACTATTTTCAATTCTCCACTTTGGAAGATAGTTTGGCAGTTTCTTACCAAACTAAGAAACTCTTACCATATGATCCAGGAATCGTGTTCCTTAGTATCTCCCCAAAGGAGCTGAAAACATATGCCCACCCAAAAATCTGCACACAGATGTTTATAGCTACTTTATTCACATGTACCAAAACTTGGGAGCAACCAAGATGTCCTTTAACAGGTGGATGGAAAAACTGGGGTACATCCAAACAATGAAATATTATTCAATATTAAAAAGAAATAAGCTATCAAGCCCCAATAAGACATGGAGGAAACCTAATGCATATTACTAAGTGACAGAAGCCAATATGAAAAGGCTACATACTGTGATTCCAACTATATGACATTCTGACAATGGCAAAACTATGGAGACAGTAAAAAAAAAAGAAACCAGTGGTTGCAGTGACTGGGTATGGATAGAGGAAAGAAAGAATGAATAAGCAAAAAACACAGAACTTTTAGAGCAGTGAAAATATACTGTATGATACTATAATGGTAGATACATGACATACATATGACCTGAACCACAGACTATACAGCTCCAAGAGTGAATCCTAAGGTAAACTATGAACTTTGGATGATTATGATATGCCAATGTAGGTTCATCAATTATAACAAATGTACCTCTTGGGTGGGGGATACTGTTAGTGGGCAAGGCTTGCATGTGTGGGGACAGGGGCATATGAAAAATCTCTGTACCTTTCTCTCTATTTTGTTGTAAATCTAAAACTGCTCTAAAAATATAAATCTTGTTTTTAAAAAAAGTACTCAGTACTAATGTGGAGTTGAAAATTGTTGCTTTTTATTTGCGGAAATTTATTTGCTATGAAAAATAAATGTGATAATCGGGACTATGTAATGATGAAAAGCTTTAAAACCATTGCTGCATGAGGAAAAGGTCTCTGGTAGCACCCTGTAAAGAGATTCATTCTGGACAGGAGTTTCAACAGTGCCATCTCATCCTTGTAAACGTGGCCTCCAAACATTGAATGGGCTGGTGAGCTTGAAAATAAGTCTTTGACACGTAAGTTGTTAGTTCACTGTACCTGGATTGCTTTCCCTGATCGACTGCAGGACTGGGCCTTTCTAGTCTTTCAGATGTCTGCTTAAAAGCTACCTATGCAGAGAGCCCTCCTCTGGTCACCTGCTGAAGGGTCACCTAACCTCTTTTCTTTATGAATCTACTATTTCCTTCATAGGACTTATCACACTGCTATCTTTGTAGGTGATTTCCTATTCATTGTTTCCTCATTTAAGCTGTCAGCTCCATGAAGACAGAGACCATGTCTATCTTTTGCATGATGGCTTCTACAGCTTCAGACAAAATGCTTGGTCCATACAGGAATAGTGAGGGTACAAACACATTAATTCTAATAATCAATGACTATAAAATTACTCATATTACCACTGAAAAGGAGAAGACTTGCTGCCATTATACCATTCTTCAAAAAATGCAGGCTTTCCACAAAATAAATTTAATTACAGACCATGTAATCTTTTCATTTTATTTCTCCTTCAGTTATTATATAATAAGACATGGGATGTATCTTATACTCCTTTATCACTAAAGTGGGTCAAATTGCCCATTTATTTATTTATATATCTCACTAGTCTCTAAATTTGATGCCAAAAGCTCTTTTTTATTTGTTTACCATTATATTTCTGAACTTAGTTCAGCACTTAGTGTGTAATACATATTTAATAATTATTTCTTCAGTGAATATGAAATGTTTTTAATTAAAACATTTGAGTTCTACTTGCTTGGTATGCCGTAATTCTTCAGAATCTCACGATTCTTTATGCAAAAGTAAGATTATGGGTGATGCTATAAATACACCTTTTTAAAAAGAATGCTCTGTTATAAAGTAAGGCTGATAGATTCAAATACTTACTGAATACCACCATAAGCCATATATAATGCTAAGAATTTTTCAAATACATGGTTTTACTTAAGCCTCTCAACCCTATGATTTAGTGGAAGCTAATGTTCTTATATTTGCAAATGAGAATGGAATTAGCATTTATACTCAGGTATCTTGACTTGAAAGCCCATGGTCTCTCTATACCTCCGTGCTTTCTCCTCTCTGCACTTGACCCTCCCTCATAGACATGCAGCCAATTAGTCTCCATCCCAGTGGTGTAGATTTAATTAGTCAATCTGTCTTTTCTGTGTCTATGCATATAGAAAGATCAAACCACATGCAATGCATAATAAAACTCCAGTTTTCTTAACACTGCTTAAATGAGACGTGATGCCCCTCGGATAGTGAATAATTCTTTCTTGAGTCAG
This sequence comes from Carlito syrichta, assembly GCF_000164805.1. Taxonomy (NCBI): domain Eukaryota; kingdom Metazoa; phylum Chordata; class Mammalia; order Primates; family Tarsiidae; genus Carlito; species Carlito syrichta. Next base: position 586,273 of record NW_007249966.1, on the reverse strand, counting down.
CTTGAAATGAGAACTCTTCCTATCATCACTGTCTTTAATTTGCTTGGAATGTCTAGTAGTGTAGCACTGCAACTAGCTCTTTACTAGAGAACTATTTTCAGAAGTCAAGGTTATGCGTCAAAGAAATACATGAAAATGTACTGCCAAATGTATATCACAATTTTATGTGTATCATGGGTATTTCTACATTTACATACTAATATTACTTAACATGGCCTCAATTATTTTTAATACTTAGTATGTGTCCCAATTTGCCAAAGTTAAATCTCTCATGGCGGATATGCAGTATCAAACTTATGATATTGGTTCTTCTCCTACTTGCTCAACACACCATTTGCCAATAATGTCATATTGGAACCATGGAAAACAGTACTCCTGTGAACTTTTAGTTCTTCAGGCAAAACTTAAAAAAAAAAAACATATTGGGTTATTTCACAAAAACTGAGTTATCTCTACCTTCAGCAAAACTATGCCTACATTATTCAAGTAAATGAAAATATATCCTATTCTATACATATCCCCAGAAGACCACGCGGTTTGTTCAAATAATATTATCTTCATCAAATAATGCTTTTTTTTCTCTCTGCCAGAAAAATCCTCTTTTGAAAATATCCTAAATTTCTAACTTTGTACTTCTCCTTCTCTGTCCGGTTCATAAGGGGAAATGAAACTTTAAAAACACTCTCTTCTCTCTACCTTCATAAATTAACATAAACAACATTGACTTTTAAAAAAAATCATCTCCACGGTGTCTTCATGGTCAAGTTACCAGCCTCTCTCACCTGGGTCAATCAGTAGCTTTCTAATTGGTCGCTGGATTTCTGCTCTTGGCCCCGCAGAATGGGCTATTCAACACAGCAGTCAGAGGCAGCCTTTTAATATGAATGCCTCATGTCATTTTTCATCTACTCAGTGGCAAAGCTCTTTCAGTGGCCAGCAAGCCCTGCATGGTCTGGCCTCCTTATTGTTCCCACCTCCCGCTCTGTTCCCCTCACTTGTGCCACTCCTGCTACACAGACCAACTTGCTATCCTGAAAACTAGCCATACATGCCCCTGCCTCAGAGTTCGGAAATTCTGAGAAACTCTTCCCTTGACACCTGCATGACTTGCTCCTTCAGCCCCTTCAGGGCTCAGCTCTCCTTCTAAGTAAGGATTCCCTCTCTACCCTGTCATTTGCAATCTTTCACCAGATTTTTTATCCTTTGCTCACTTTTGTTTCCCTGCATATCTTTCATATTACCTTCTAATTTATTATAAAATTAACTTGTTTATCTTACTTGTTATTTACCTCTTCCTGTTGAAACATAAGTACTGTGAGAGATATGTTTATTTAGTTCTCTACTGAATCCAAAACCCAGAATAGTCTTGGCAAGAAGTAGGCATTTAAAAAAATTTTGATGAATCAATGAATGAATGAATATCATACTTAAATCAAATAATGAATTAAGTTAATATTTATTAAGTGCTATTTATTGTGCTAGACATTGAGAAAGTGAAAAATAAAAACTTCTCTCAGCCATGTAGACTTATATCTTCTATAATACTACAAAGAAAAAAAACTTATGAAAAAAACAAGTACATATAAGTAATAACAAGCTGTTAAGGCTTTGTTAGACTAATAGATATGCTTTAAACCTATTTAAGAGAATGTGAACATAATAGATAAATGACAATAACATGCAAAAACTAAAAGATATGGACATTAAACAATAGGTATTGCCGGTACTCTGAATCTATAACTTTTAAAATACTGCCTTTGGCAGGTTTAATGATAGAAAATTACTAAATCAAAGGGATACTTCAGTCCTTCAGTTCAGAAAATAACTACCTATCAAATACATTGACATCAAAGCTATACCATGTTATTGTTTGATGCCAAGGAAATCCTATAAACATTTAATTACTTACTTGCAACCAGTGGTTCCTCTTCTGATGGCTTAAAGTAAAAAGAAACCCTTTCCAAATCAAATAGTGCAACCAGTGTATCTTCTAACATGGCTTGTTCATCTGTCTACAAAGAGAAAAATAATATATAACACAATATGATATACAATGTAATGTAATATAACATGACATAATGTAATTCTATATCGAAAATAGTTTCACTAGTGTTTTATTTATATACAGGTACAAAACAAAATTATCAACAGTTCTCTAAGAATTTATAGCTCAAAATATAATCAACAAATCTCTCAAAGTTACAAGTTTCTTTTATGGATTTATATATTTTCGTTTCTTTATTGTTTACATGATTATACATACATTTTTTTCAGCCTATTTTGCAGCAAGATCCTAATCTTTTGATTTCATTTATTATTTACAAATAAATACATAAAAAGCACACTATTTGCCTCTACATTTCTTTCTTTCTTTCCTTCTTTCTTTTTCTTTCTCTCCCCCCCGCCTTTCTTTTTTT